>NC_082726.1:34909781-35173830 GCF_030144855.1 Hypanus sabinus | reverse complement strand
GTCTCTTAAACTTCACTAGTGATTGATAAATTGATAAATTTGCCCACAGCACAACTATAGTTGGCAGAATTTCAGAAGGTGATGAGGAAATGTAGAGGAAAGATAGATCAGCTGGTTGAGTGGTGTCGCAGCAACAACCTTGCACTCAATGTCAATAAAGCTAAGGAACTGATTGTAGACTTCAGGAAGGGGAGGTCAATGGAACACAAACCAGTCTCCACTGAGGAATCAGAAGTGAAAATGGTGAGCAGTTTCAAGTTCCTGGGCATCAACATTTCTGAAGATAGATCCTGGACCCAACATATTGATGTATTTACAAAGAAGGCATGACAGCAGCTATATTTCATTGTGAGTTTGAGGAGATTTGATATGTCACCAAAGACACTTGCAAATTTCTATGGATGCAACGTGAAGGGCAATCTAACTGGTTCCATCACCAGCTGGTATGGAGGGGCTACTACACATGACTGGAAAAAGCTGCCGGAAGTTGTAAACTGAGCCAGTTTCATCATGGACACACACCTCTGCAACATCCAGGACACCTTCAAAAGGCTGCATCTGTCATTAAGGACCCCCATCACCCAGGACATGTCCTCTTCTCTTTGCTACCATCAAGGAGGTGGTACAGGAGCCTGAAGAGACACTCTCTACATTTCAGAAACTGTTACTTCCCCTCTGCCATCAGATTTCTGAATGGACAATGATCCCATGAACACTATTGCAGTATTTCCTCCTCTCTTTCTGCACCACTTATTTAATTTAAATGTGTACATATTTTTAAATTGTAATTTACAGTTTTTATTATGTGCTGCTGCCATAAAACAACACCTTTCATTATATATGCTGGTGATATTAAACTTGATTCTGATTCCTTAATCAAGGGTGTCCAGCCAAAACCATTAAGTTAGTTTCTACCTCCACAGATGCTGCCTGACCAGCTGTGAGTATTTTCTACATTACCTGTTTTAACTTCAGAATTCCAGCATCTACAGTTTTTCCCTTAACCAATCAGATCGAATATGTTAACGCAATGTTGAGATGGAACTAAGGTGTGGACGATGGAAAAATGAATTCATTTACAAATCAAGCGAATCACAAGTGAGAGAGAGAAGGTGGCAAACAGTAACTGCTACTGCAAAGTACCGCAGCTGTTAGAATTCTGAAATAAAAAGAGAACAGAAAATGGTGGAACTACTCAGCAGATCAGACAGCAACTGTAGATAGAGAAGCAGAGTTAATGTTTCGGCTTGATTTTTTTCAGAACTGATGGAAGGTTAACTGATGGTGAACTCAATAATTCTGGGTCCCACTGTTTTCCTGTCTCCCACACCTCCAGCTCCCTCACTGTCACCACTTCTCCCTCTCACCTGATCACCTCTAGTGTTCCTTTCCACCATGCTCAGTTATTCTCACCCTAGTTCTGAATGGTCAGGAGAAAGGCTTTTAATCTGGATGGCCCAATCAAGGAGAGGTTTGAGCATTGTAAAAGAAGAGAAATTTGCCTTTCTCAGTTTTCCTGTCACGCTGTAAAATCTCAGACTGAAACACTGACTCTTGTCTCTTTCCCCCACCCACTGAGCTCTTCCAGCATTCTCAGTTGTGTCTTGTATTTTTGGTACCTGCAATTTATCGCTCTGATCACTGTAAAAGTGTGGAATAAGTAACACACACAAAATGCTGGAGGAACTCTGCAGGCCAGGCAGCATCAATGGAAAAGAATAAACAGTTGACATTTCGGGCCGAGACCTTCAATTTCAGTCCTGATGAAGGGTCTCCACTTTTATTACAGTAAAACTTAATAGTTTTTCCAGTGTCTCCAGTGGAGAACTGTACTCACAGTACTCTGACCAAGATTCAATGTCCAGTATATCCTCACCTGTTTCAATTCAAACCCGTGACAACCGGGTTTGACTTCATCAGTTAAAAAGTGCCAAATTTTTGTTTGGCAATTTGCACAATTGGAACATCAATGTTCCCATTCAGACCCACCTTTTCCAAGGAAAATAGTGCACCAACATGGAATGTCGCTTCACAATGGCGGTGCCTTCACACCTCCCACTCAACAAGCAGCTCTCAAGCAGGCAAAGTGGTAGAATATCCCTCAGCTGGTTTTCAGCAGTATTCACACAACTTCACAAGAAGGTAGAGGAGAAAGCCTCAAAGGAGGTAAGTACAGAGGGACGACTTGAGAAAGGTTTAAAAAAAGAGAGAGAAAAATGAGAATGGAGAGAGAGAAAGAGAAAGAGTAGAAAGAGAAGAGAGAAAAAAGAGTGGAGACAGAAATAAATGAGAGCAGAGAGTCGAAGGAAAGAGAGGGGAGAAGAGAAGTGAAGAAAAAGGAGAGAATGGATTGGGTTGGGGAGGAGGAGGGGAAGGAGAGAGAGAGTTGATTTCTGAGTTTTGGCCCTAGACAAGCAAATGTGTAGACACTAGTATTGGGGGATAGTTAGGAGCACCAGATATGCAGGCAGAGTTAGAGGAACACAAGAGCTCTGGCCTTATTGTGGAGTGAGTCACAGTGATAAATAGACATTGATATTCAAAGTATACACATTAGAATTCCGCTCAATATACTAAAGTCATCCATCTTCCCAATCAGCTGATTTTACAGCAGAAGTCTCTTAATCTGAAAACATTCCTTTCCAATAATATGATTTAATTTCTCTTAAATGGTCAGTCTTGCTCACACTGTAAAGGCCATTGATTCCAATGTATGGGTGTAACTCCTTATTTTGCCTGAAATGGCCTAGTCCCATTGAAACACTCTCAGAGAATGAGAACCACACAAGCCGGTTTCATCTTTCTTCTTCTTCAGGCTCTGAGTTCGGTTCAAGGCCGTCAAGGCTCTGTATACTGCCTCAAATCCCTCACAGGCCCCTCAATTATCAGCACCAGAGAACATTAATGGCTGTTGATTGGGCAACCGAGAGCCCCACAGTGTAGAGGCTAAAGACCATCTCTAACTGCATCACTCTGAGGTTTCATAAGGCAATTTATAAATTGCTCTTGTTCAGTGCAGCTCGGCGTGATGATGTTATCATTTACAGTCAAGTAGCATATTTATTGCCTTGACCACACTTTCCAAATGGATCTGTCCTCCTTACCCCAAATGCTGAAGGGGTTGCTGTAAAAGGTTACACGCTGGGCTTAAGGTGCAGTACAACTCGGGAACTGAGAAGAGTGCAGAGCAGATTTATGATGCAGTTGCCAGGACTCAAGGAGGGAATTGAGTAGTTTAGGACTTCTTTCGTTAGACTGTGGGAGAATGATGGGTGATCATTAGGAGGAGCATAGATAGGATAAATGCACAACCTTTCCCCCCAGTGTTGGAGAGTCAAGAACAAGATTTAAAGTGAGAGAGACAGATTTAATAGGAGCTTGAGAGACAATATTTTCACCCAGACGATGGTCAGTATGTGGAATAAGCTGGTTGAGAGAGATATAATACAATATTTAAAAGGTGTTTGCAAGGATAGGAAAGATTTAGAGGGATATGCACCAAACAATTGCAATAGGACTAGCTTTGATGGGAATCTTTGTCAGTGTGGACTAGTTGGGACAAATGGCCTGTTTCCATGCTCTAAATCTACAACTCCATCTCCATATGATGTGGGCTTAAAATGTTCCATTGCCCCCAGTGTCATCATCTAACCAGGACGTCAGCTGGAATACTGTTGGAGCCAGAACGCTGAATCTGTAAGCACCAAGACACCACTGGCGCCCATCACCTCTTGCCACCTATGGCAGACACCTTCCAGGGCAGTAGGGATTCCTGTCCCCACTTCCTAACCGGTGGCGATGGGCAGCCAAAACCAGCAGCCACACCACAAAGCCAAGAAGTCAGCGGTCTCTGTCAGTCACTGGATGTAAGGTCCTCCATTTAATCAACGGGGAGGGCTGTCAGAGCAGGAAGGTGGTGGTGGGAGGTGGGGGGGGGGGGGGGGGGGGGAGGACCGGCGAAGGAGGTTAAATCATAAACATTTCTGTCAAACGGCTCTCAGATACAAAGGAATGCCGCTTCCCCGAAACACAATGTGTTCAATGGAATTCACACCCGATATGATAGTACAGTTGGCTTCCGTAGGTCCGTTGTGCTAGAGATCTCCTTTAAAACTGACAGCCCTCGCATGCACAGCAGTATCAATAGCCTCAGCTATCTCTCACTGTTCTTTGACCTTCAGCTCCCATCTATTAAAAAGCTCCTGCCTGTCCACACCAGCAGCTGTGGGTAGAAATAAACCAGCAGCCCGAGACTGGTCAAAGGCTGAGCAGCATGTCACTCCCATTAATGATTTATGATCCAACCCCACTGCTACATCCATGCCACCATGTGCCTCATACATCACTCTTCCACTTATCTAATTCTCCGCAGCTTGGGGAGACAACTCAACTATGCTTCTGAAATGGTGCGAGAATTATTGGCCTAGCCAACAAGAGAAGCCTCACACTCACCCAGAGAGACAGGGTTTCACTTTAAGGTAGCATCATTGACAATGTAGCATCCCCTCAGTCCCAGACCAAGCAGTTGGTCTAAATCCTGGGCAATACACTAAATATCATTGAAACAGTGACTTCTTACTCCCCTCCGTAGATGCTGCCTGACCTGCTGAGCTCCATCACACCACACACCACCTGTGTGGTGCTCAAGGTTTCCAGCATCTGCAGAATCTCTTGTATCTGGACCGGGAGTCCAGGGTGACAACGCTGGCTCAATCAGGAGTGTTACCACTTAGTATGGATCTCCAAGGAACGAGGGATGAAGAAACACACCTGTTACTGTCTCTTTGCCTCAGTAAAGGCCCGCCTCTGGCTGGGAAGAGTACAGAGTGTTCAGGAGGGACTTCCACTATGGAGAGAGTAATTAGAATGTGAAACCCTTGAAACAAGGTGTGGTTGAAGCAAGTAGACTTGAAGCAGTTCAGGGGAAGGATGAGAAGAGCATGAAGGAAGAAGAATTAGAAAGATTGAAATGGGTGACAAGGGGTTGATGATGTACACCAGACACCGTGCCATGCCAGTTGACTGCTTTCCCTGCGGTCACTGGATACTGCTCCAGACAGCAACTTCAGGATTGATTGATATGACACGCATAGCTCTGACCAAAGATCATTAACCTGAAACATAAACCCTTCGGTGTGCACTTCTCTCTTTCCAAGGGCTCTGCCTGAACTGCTAAGTACTTTCAGTATTTTCTGTTCTGACTTCATATTTCTACACTGGCCTGCCTTTTTCAATAAAACTTAAATCATTCTGATCATTGCTAAAAACTTGGTAATGGATGAATGGCAGTTTCAAACAGAGCAATTTCAAGAACTCTTTCAATGGTCACCGAGGTGACTGATAATTTCTCGATCTAAATGGACAGGAAATGTCAGGGACTAAAAAGCAGGACATGCGGCCAGTGTAGAAGACCGCAGTATCGACACTAAAAACATCCTGTCCAAAGTTTGCTGTAAAATTTTGCTGCTTCCAAGGTCCAAGAATATTATCCAAGTATGTACTGTCAAAGTGTTGGAAGGAGAGAGAGGAGGATGGAAGGCAAAGAAGGCATCAGGGGCTTTCACAGGACTTGCTGGTGGCTGGGGTTGGGTGAACAAAAGACAAAGGTCTTTCGTTGGAAGTCAGGGAGTGACAACATCTTGTGCACAATTGAATCAGAATCTCTCCCACACATCTACTTCCTCAGGAGGCTAAAGAAATTTTTCACATTCCTATTAGCTCTTACCAGATTTTACTGATGTACCATAGAGAGCTTTCATGGCTTGTTATGACAACTGCTCTTCCTGTAACCACAAAAAATGGCATGAAACTGTACAAGAACTGTGTTCTGGACACAGCTCAGCACATCTTGGAAGCCAGCCTCCCCTCTGTGACCATTGTCTATACTTCCCATACCCTCAATAAAACAACCAAAATAATCAAAGACCCCAACTACCCTGGATATCTCCTTTTCTTCTCTCTCCCACTGTGTAGATGATACAAAAGCCTGAAGGTACATACCACCAGGCTCAAGGACAGCTTGTACCCCACTGTTATAAAACTACTGAATAGTTCATTGTGACATTGCACCTTATTGTCTGTCTGCAATGCACTTTCCCTGTAGCTGTTACCCTTTAACCTGCATTCTGTTGTCTTTTACTTTGTACTGGTTTCATGCACTGTGTAATGGTTTGGTTATTTTGAAGTATGTAAGACAAACTTTTCATTATACTTGAGTACGTGTGACAACAATAAACCAATAGGAATTAAAAAGCTTCTAAATAAGGCTTTCTCAAATGGGGTTCCATGGAACCCTAGGGTACCAAGACGTCACTCGGGGTTCCACGAGAAATTGTGATTTAAAAAATAAACACCGTTGTTTTGGAACTTCACTCGACCTGTGATGCTAGTGCTCACAGCGGTGGGCAGTGACCAAGCAGCCAGTTAGCAGTCTTGCTAAACGTCTCTCAGCCCAGTATGGCAGTGCACAGTAGGACCATGTTTATTTGGTTGAGTCTGTAGGGATAGGGGAGGCTACTGATAATTGGTGAGCACTGTATTGTAGGGGAGGGAGGATGATAGGCTGATAATTGATGAGCACTGTATTTCATGGAGGGGATGATAGGCTGATAATTGGTGAGCACTGTATTGTAGGGGAGGGAGGATGATAGGCTGATAATTGGTGAGCACTGTTTTGCATGGAGGGGATGATAGGCTGATAATTGGTGAGCACTGTATTGTAGGGGAGGGAGGATGATAGGCTGATAATTGGTGAGCACTGTTTTGCATGGAGGGGATGATAGGCTGATAATTAGTGAGCACTGTATTGCAGTGAGGAGGATGATAGGCTGATGAGGAGCACAAAGTGCATCTTCCAAGCATTGAATAGACTTGCCCAACTTGGGCTGTGATGTCAGCCTCTCCCTCCCGAATTACCCCTTCCAACTTCCCATTTCACACCACTGACTCACTTATAGCAGTGAACAAATTCTGCCAGTGCAGCGGAAAATTGGAGGGCAATTTTCATTGTAAAGGCGGTCCAATGTGGTGATTTTTAAAGAGGAGGATTCTAGGCCTAAGCCTACAGCCAATTTGATAAGGTTAATGATGAAGGACTATCATTTTCTGAGTCATTTCACTGCAATAGTGCAACAATGGAGTAGTTCACTCGAGAATGTTTAAAAAACTGAAAATCTGGACAAACAGCACACCAATCTCTTGCTACATAGTTCTTAACAGGGTACTTGAGTTGGAAGGCGAATTGCAGGGTACTTTCAAGAAAATAGTAGGCCAGATTTTGCTGTGTGCTTTGAAGATGAATGACTGCAGAAACTAGCCTACGCATCAGACATTTTTCATATGAACCAGTTGAACAAGTCTCTGCAAGACCCTGAAGAAAACATTCTGACTTCAAGTGACAAGATTCTTAGATTTAACAGGAAACTGAATCTTTGGAAAAATCATGTTGCAAAAGGAAACCTTGAAATGTTTCCACTGCTGCTTGGCTTGACAGTGGGGAAGGATCAGAAAATCTCGAGTGTTATTAAAAACCACCTGGAAGAACTGCAGAGCAAAATTGAACAGTATTTTGCCTCCCTTTCAACACAATTGTATGAATGGGTGAGGAATCCTCTCAACACAAGTGTATGGCTGGGTGAGGAACCGTTTCTCTGAATCTTCTCACCTTAAAAAATGGAAAAGAGAGCCAGCCTCATCCACGTGCCATTTTATATATGCAGGATATTTGAAACTGGAGATCAGGCAACTATCCAATGGGAAAAGCAGCTGCATGTTCGAACTAACCAATCAGAACGGAAGCGCCTTTCAACAATCAAGATAAGGCATGTCCCAACAGGACACAGATGTGTGAGCAAGCTTTTTCTTGTTTACCAAGCATCAAGAGCAAAGATAGAAATTCTCTCATTTCAGTTGAAGGTGAAATCCGTGTGGGCATATCACAAGTTTGAATCGAGTAGTTGTGCAGTAAAAAACAAGCACAGGATTCACATGCTAGGCCTATATTTGAGCCTGATCAGGTCACTTGGTTAGAAAATGTTTTTTCGAAGTCTTGAATAAAATTGTGTCCTAGACTATATTTTTATTCATATTGATTTGGCTTATGCTTTTTAGTGACTTTACTATTCAGCACTTTCAATAAGTTTCATTTTGTAAATAGCAATAATTAAAATCAATTTACAACCTTTATTTAAGTTAAATCTACCAAGCCTACCTTTAGAAAAATTAAATCCCATTTTGGCTTAAGCCAGTTATTTAACAGAAATTTATTATGTTTGCCATATGAATTTTTAAAATTTATGAAAGGGAAAGAAAGAGATTAATTTTAATAAAGGTAAGCTAAGCTTAACTACCTGTTATTTTTCCAGAAAAGACTGGCTAAAAATTCATTCTCTACTCAAAAGCGCATTGACAATTATTTTTGGATTATTATAACTACAACTTACTGATCACACTAATGCAACTTGAGCTCTAATTACAATAATCTTTATGCAGGGGCTTCCCGAGACCTGAAAATTATTTCAAGGTACCTCCAGGACAAAAAGGCTGAGAAAGGCTGCTCTAGATCAATGCAAAAGGTGTTTCCCATGGTGGGGGAGTCTAGTACGAGAGGGCATGACCTGAGGATTGCAGGGTGCCCATTTAGAACAGAGATGGGCTCTGTTTTTTTTTACCAGAGGATGGTGAATCTGTGGAATTTGTTGCCAAGGGTGACAGTGGAGGCCAAGTCATTGGGTGTATTTAAGGCAGATTGATAGGTATCTGAGTAGTCAGGGCATGAAAGGTTATGGTGAGAAGGCGGGGGAATGGGACTAAAGGGGAGTTTGGATCAGCTCATGATGAAATGGCAGAGCAGACTCGATGGGCCGAATGGCCGACTTCTGCTCCTTTGTCTTATGGTCTATGGTCTAAAACTGCCCAGAAAGAATTGTTCTTGATTCACATTACTCTGTACGATAGGAAAGTATAGCATAAATTGGTAGAGCTTCTTGATTACTGGGCCTGGATAGAAAGCCTATTTCATTGCACCTATCATCGAATCATACAGCAGGGATATAGGCCATTCAGCCCACCATGTCTATGCTGATCCAAATTATCCACAATAATCACACCTTCCGGCACTTTGCTTTTGGCCTTCTATAAGTCAGTTTCAAAGTGCTTCAAATGACCATGTTCTGACAAAATGTGACACCATAACTTTGATGCAAGGTATGGAGAAGCTCCAAGGGCATGTGTCTAAACCCTTGGTCAAAGAGGCAGGTGGAGAGGAGCAAGACACTGCAGGCCAGGCAGTGGGTGGGCAACAGAGCCTGTGTGAGGCATACCAAAGTTCCACAGGCAGTTAGAGACAGGTCACAGTGTTGGGCAAGGGCAGCAACTTGAGGGTTAAAGGGGGTTGCACTCCCCTTGCCCCCCCCCCACAATATCCTGAGAGTAACTAGTGGCCAGAAAATTAAATGGACCAGCTATATACATACCCTGACCACTTCCTGACATCCCAAGGCTTTTCCATCATCTACAAGGAATGACCCAGGAGTTTGAGGAAATGCTCTGCACCTGCCTGGGTGCATATAGCTCCAACAATTCTCAAGAAGTTTGACACCATTCTGAACGAAGCAGCTTGGTTAATCAGCATCCGGTCTGCCATCCTAAACACTCACTCCTTCCACCAGTGTGAGACCATAAGTGCATGTGCCCCTACAAGATGCACTGCAGGCACCATCTCAACAAGTGGCCAACCTGCCGACTCTCTCCGAGTCACGCACCATCCTGACCTGAAAACATATCAAGTCATTCATCCTTGGTCTAAACTACCAACCCAACAACACTGTGGACACCTTCACCCAGAAGAAGTACAGTGGCTCAAGAGGCAGCTCACCACCACCTCCCCACAGGTAACTGGGGGGGGGGGGAGAGGGGGTGGACAATAAATGATGGCCTTGCCTTTGACAAACACAGCCAAAAATAGGTGATAAACAAAAAGATAATGAATTATATTCCAAACATCAATGTACATATTGCTGAGAAATAGCTGAAAAAATGAATGGAGAATCAGTTTAAAGCAGAAGTTAGATTTACATCTGTACAATGAGGGAGTTTGACATTAGCTGCGCAGAGTAGAGGAACGGAGAAAATAGTATTGGGGCTTCCAATTGACAGGAAACCAAATCGACAGATGAAGGTATTGGAGAGTTGTTAAATAGTTGACCTCAGGCTTTTAAAACCAATGTGGAAATAAAAATGCAGATTATTCTGAAGTTCATGGAACTAAGGTTAGTTGTTAACAATGGAAAATGAATTGATTAACACATTATTACTGGGATCTATCTGTTCCAGGGATAGTAAGAGGGAAAGAAAGAGAGAAAAGAGGCAGGGGCAGTGGAAGAGGGAGGGGGAAGAAGAGTAAAAAATGGTGAGAAGAGAGAAAGTGGGAGAAGGCTCTGGTTTCGATACCATGTATTCCCTAAATCTAAATTCTGGCAAGATAGCCAATGTGAAATCTTTTATTCAAAAAAGCAAGAAGGATCTACTGGTGACCACAAACAAATCATAGACAACACAAAAGGCTGGGGAAGCTCCGCACGTCAGGCAGCAGCTATGGAGGGAAATGAGACAGTTGACTTTTCGCATTGAGACCTTTCTTCTGAACTGGAAAGAAGGAGGGAGATAGCCAGTTCTCAACCCAAAACATCAACTGTCCATTTCCCTCCATGGATTCTGCCTGACCTACCTAGTTCCTCCAGTGCTTTTTGGGTAACTAGAGATTCCAGCATCTGTAGCCTCTTGTGAAACCAAAAAGATACATCTCTTGGAGCAGAGTAACCTCACAGACTGGTTCTTGCTGAGACTCAGAGTGGGCAATTACTTGCTCAGTTCACTGGCTGTCGAACCATCAGTCACAATGCATTCATTCAGCTACAAACCCTAAAAGGGCAGTCTACTGACTCTGCTCTGAAGCACAATGATGACAGCTGCCGTGTAAACTTGTTTTTCAATGATGGCAAGCACCAATTCCTCTATATGGCTAAGGAGTCACAGCTGCTCCCGTCGTCTGCTAACTTCAATCCTAAACCGTTCAGTCCTACATGAGAGGGAAGGGGAAATGTGAAGTGCAATGCACAAGATTTGGGCCTCATAGTTGGTATGAGAGAGTGAAAGGAGACACATGAATGTTTGATCAAAGTCCTGATGGACGTGTGGTGCATTCAGTATGGGATAATGGTATGAAAATGTACTTTGTGGTAACTGCCCTCTGCCTTCACCATTCCCCCATTCCCTTTTTCCCTCTCTCACCTTATCTCCTTACCTGCCCATCACCTCTCCCTGATGCTCCTCCCCCTTCCCTTCCTTCCATGGTCTTCTGAACTCTCCTACCAGATGCCTCTTTTTCCAGCCCTTTATCTCTTTCACCAATCAACTTCCCAACTCTTTATTTCACAACTCCCCCTCTCCCGGTTTCACCTATCACCTACCACCTTGTACTTCTTCCTGCACTCTCCCCACCCTCTTACTCTGACTTCTCATCTTTTTCTCCAGTCCTGATGAAGGGTCTCAGCCCGAAATGTCGACTGTTTGTTCTTTTCCATAGATGCTGCCTGGCCTGCCGAGTTCCTCCAGCAGTTCTTCATGTGTTGCTTGGATTTAGTGACCTTAACAACTCACTAAGCTTCTTAAGGCACCACATCCAAGTCCTCAGGGCTTATCTCCTGGCATGGACTTAGCAGGACATCAGTTACCACAGCCCAGTGTCTGGAAAACCTTGTTGTCTCCAGCATACCTTTCCGTTCCTCCACCATGATCGACAATGCATGATGGAATATTATCAACCTAACTCTTTCCTGAACTGGGCCATTAACACACTTTCCACAGCACAACAACCTCCTGTAAATTTGCAGCCTGATTGTGTCACAAAACATCTCTTCTAGAATGGTGTCTGTCCCTCACAATATGTCCCTTACTGCAAGCCGAATGCAAATGGCCAGTGCAGTAACTTTGGATCAGAAGCTTTGAGTGTGGCTCAACATGTCATTAAATTTAACTTTCCAATAAAATCTATAGTACAGGATGAAAGGTATGACCATCATACTTGCAGGTTAACTAACAACTACCAGGGTGCAACTACTGAAGGGTTAAAGTTCGTTTGGCAAGAGTTTATGCCAAGCTGGCAATGGTCAAGCGCAGCAGCAACAGAGGACACTTAACCAGTATGGACATCGTGGGCCGAAGGGCCTGTTTCTGTGTGGTAAGACTTTACAAACGTCAGCCCTTCACATGAGGGGGAGAGGCCGCATAGCCTTTGGAAAAGTGAGCGTTTTGTTTGTCTGGTCAGTTGGCACAGGCAGCGAGTGCAGGTGGATTTATAAATAGCTGGAATAGATTTGGTGACAGATTTAGGTAAGACATATTGCAGTAAGCAATACGCACACCCAACCCCCCCCCCACACCCCACACTGCAGCAGGTAGTGAAGCTGCCTCACACTCCAGTGACCCGTGCTCGATTCTCACCTCTGGCACGGTCTGTGTGGAGTCCACACACTCTCCCTATATCCATCTGTGTTTGCCCCAGTTGCTCTAGTTTCCTCCTACATCCTAAGGACATAAGGGTCCGGGGGGGGGGGGGGGAGAGAATAATTGGTCTCTGTAAATTGCTTGCACCCTATTAGGGGAGTGGTCAGTGAATCGAGGATGACGCTGTTTATGGGCTTGTGGGAGTGAACAATAAAACGAGTGGTGAAGTGGGGTTGTTGAGTTGCTCTGGTAATGAGAATGTACCCGGTGAGCGAACGACCTGTTTTATGTCATCAGGAAGGAGAGGTGATGAGACCACGAATATGCCCTGCCTTTGTACATTGTTCACTCTGCATTTTCCAAGTGCTTCCCAATTGGTCATTTGTATATAAAAGGGCAGGTATTTGGCCGTGTCCCAACAGGACCTGTGCAATGGAAAGAGATAAAAGACATACAAATGTTGCTGGGTCACAATGGGGCTTCCCTGCTTCTCAGAATGCCCTTGGGATCTCCACATCCACCTGACTGGCTTTCGATCCTCCTCTGTGGGTGACACCCTCCCCAATGTTACACTCCTGTAGTCGTCCCCAGTCATGGCGGGAAGATCACCCGTGCAGTCAGGGTGACAACAGGATGGAGCTGTTGGACGAGCTATTAATAACAGAGAAATAGTTACATCAGATAAGGTTGCATAGCCCTGCTATCTTTCTTAACTGTACAGGACTGAGCATTACAGGGTGATACTAAGGAGAAGCAAAAATAAAACAGACTATTAATGACATAACCAGATGTCTAAAGTGTACAGTGAGGCATTTGCATCCAAGCATCGGGGAAGGTCTATGACTCCATATAAACTGAATTTCTGTTTACATGGAGCCCTAGTCATAGAGACAGTTGGAGAAAAGACTCTTCAGTCCACACTGTCCATCAACCACATATTTATATTAATGGATTCCCTTTTTATTCTCATCAATTTACCAAGACACTTACAGCAGCTAACGAACCTGCCATCCCGCATAGCTTTGGGATTTGGGAGGAAAGCCATCCATCACAGGGAGAACACAAAAGCTCCACGTGGATGGAATCCAAGGTCAGGATCTAGATCTCCATCACCGTGCAGCTGCAGTTCTACAAGCCATGCCACTGTGCACGGGAATCCAAATGAACTGAATGTACTGTACGTCCAGCATTAGACTCAAGATGAAACGCTGTGATTTAGAGTAAGTTGACAGGAACATGGAAGTGGAATAGGTTAACAGCCGCCACTATGTCAGACCTCAAGAGCAGGAGTTCCCAACCCTGGGGTCCACAGACTCCTTGCTTAATGGTATTGGTCCATGGCATAAAAAAGATTGGGGAGCCCTGCTCTAGACAATCAAAACACATGAGGTATAGGTTTTTACACTGCTGACATTAAAACATTTGAACACAGTTGTACGAACAGCACCTAAATCAGAATGAATCAGTGTCCATTAAGGATTGACACTGTAACCAGGTAACCATGAGCAATAAGACAACATTTTTTAAAAATCTATTTTGAAAATATTTAAGTCCTTGAAACTACAACTTGATGAAATCATCTACTTTCAGTTTTTCCTCAGACTGGAGACTGATTTTATGCACTTTGGAAGGACTGTAAAAGGAAGTACTTCAAAAACAAAACTAAAGAATTTCCACTAGGGAAAATACATTTTTCTTCAAAATTACCTTAAGCATTAAACAAGTTCAGAACTCCAACACCAGAAAACATCAACACTGGTCCATTCTAATAAATAAAAAAAAATCAATTATTGCTTGAAATTCAAGTTTATTCTGATGTCCTATGGTCATCTCAATGACCTCAACCAAGAGGTGAATCTACAAGGCATCTTGTTTGACCTATTTATACTTCATGTTTCAGCCGTTTTCTTTGTTATGCCATACTGGTCCATACTTTCCCCTCTGCTTTGCAGGAGGCTGTAGCAGATTCATCCAGAGACAGTCAGTTTATGATTCACACCCTGCACTGGTGACATACAGATGTAAGCCATGCTGGTATTTCACTGCTGTACTCGGGAAGTGCTGCACTGTCAGACGCGGTGAAATACCAGACAATGGGTAAAACAAGAAATATCAAGACAACTGCGTTAGCTCCACTGGCCTCTCAGCTGCAGGCAAGAGATCCCACTTAGTGAAGAGAAGAGGAACAGCATTAAATCAGATTTAATCTCACCAGAAACAGTCAGTAGGTAAGGGAACACTACTGGAGAAAGAAACAATTATCATTTGAGATCTGATGAAGAGACTATTACCTTCACAGATCCAGTTGAACCTGTGACCACTAAGGTCTTCACCCTGAAACATTAACCTTGTTTCTCTCGCCATATTCCCTGCCTGACATGCGGAGTATTTTCAGCACTTCCTGTTTTATTTAAGTGTTTTAAGCTTCTGTAGAATTTTTTAAAATATCTTCATCACTAAAGCAGAACACTGATGTTTATGGGATGGCAAAATGCAAGAACTGCCCACCAGGTACCATGATGGCAATGATGCTTCCCACGATGGGACTGAGAAAGGTGCAATGTAAATGCAGGGCTTTTTCTTTCCCTGTTTAAACTGGCTTCCACCATTTTCTATGGATGACTATTTGTATAATGTGCAAACCACGTTGCTTATATGGCAGATATAATGTTATAAAATGTCCTGAGGTGTCTCAATAAAGCCTGACACATTGGTAGACTCATAGACGGCTCAAACCTTGGGTCATTGAGGTATGTGTGAAATACATTTCCAAAAGGACAGAGGCCCCTAGCAGCTGAAGATACAGCCACCATTGGGAATGGTAAAGGGTACAGATACCTATTGAAGATAAAGAGCAGCTATTACAGCAACTGGGAGGAAATACCGCAGATGGAACTGTAAACAAAGGACAAATGCAAAAATGAAGGCATTGGCTCAAAACTAAACTCCCTACTTACCTACCTTGTTACTTACTGACTATTGAATGGCTAAGATAAGAGTGGACATAGAGAGGATGCTTCCAATAGTGGGAGAGTCTAGGACCTGAGGGCACAGCCTTGGAATACAGAGACGCCCCTTTGTTAAAGAGATTAGTAGGAAAATTTTTTAGCCGGAGTATGGTGAATCTGTGGAATTTGATCCCACAGATGAGTGTGGAGGCCAAGTCATTGGGTATATTCACAGGTTCATGATTAAGGGCATCATCAAAAGTTTATGGGGAGAAGGCATACTGCAGTTTGAAAGGGAGAAGCACAAGTCAGATATATCAGTATCACAATGGAATAAAGGGAATTTCAGAGGCATGAGAGAGGAGCTTGCCCAGGTGGATTGGAAGTGGATACTGGCAGGGATGACAGCAGAGCAGAGGTGGCTGAAGTTTCTGGGTATAATTCACAAGGCACAGGATAGATACGTCCCACAGAGGAAGAGTTCTCAAATGGCAGGGGTAGGCAACCAGACAGACATACTTTATTGATCCCGAGGGAAATTGGGTTTCGTTACAGCCACACCAACCAAGAATATTGAAGAAATATAGCAATATAAAACCATAAATAATTAAATAATGAGTTAATCATGCTAAGTGGAAATAAAGTCCAGGACCAGCCTATTGGGTCAGGGTGTCTGACACTCCGAGGGAGCAGTTGTGAAGTTTGATGGCCACAGGTAGGAATGACCTCCTATGACGCTCAGTGTTACATCTCAGTGGAATGAGTCTCTGGCTGAATGTACTCCTGTGCCTAACCGTGGTTGACAAGGGAAGGTAAGGACTGCACAAAAGCCAAGAAAAGAGGAAAAAACTGCAGCAAAAGTGAGTGGGAAGCTGGATGATTGGGAAGTTTTTATAATCCAACAACAGGCAACTAAAAAGACCTAAGTAGGGAAAAGATGAAATTATGAGGGCAAACTAGCCAATAATACAAAGGATACAAAAAGATTTTCAGTTATATAAAGAGTAAAAGGGAAGTGAGAGTTGATATTGGACCACTGGAAAATTATGCTGGTGAGGTTGTAATGGGGGACAATAAAATGGCAGATGAATGTAATAAGTACTTTGCATTAGTCTTCACTGTGGAAGACACCAGCAGTGTGCCAAAGGTCCATGAGCATCAGGAAGCAAAAGTGAGTGCTATTGCTATTACAAAGGAAAAGTGCTAGGCAAACTGAAAGGTTTTAATATGGATAAGTCAAGTGGACCAGATGACCTACATCCCAGAGTTCTGAAAGAGGCTGCTGAAGAGATGGCAGATATATTGGTTATAATCTTTCAAAAATCACATTAGTCTGGCATGGTTCCAGAGGACTGGAAAATTGCAAATGTCACTTCACACTTTATGAAGGAAGGAAGGAAGGCAAAAGAAATTATAGGCCAGTTAGCCTAACTTCAGTGGATGCTAAAAGTGTTGAAGTCCATTATAAGATTTTGGGATACTTACAGACTAGTAATAAAATAAGTCAAAGTCAGCATGGTTTCTGTAAAATCATGCCTAACAAATCTAGTAGAGTTCTTTGAGAAAGTAACAAACAGGGTGGATAGAGGAGAGGCAGAGGATGTCACTTACTTGGATTTTCAGAAGGCATTTGATAAGGTGCCGCACATGAGACTGCTGGACAAGATAAAATCCTATGGCATGGATAACGGAATGGGTCACAGGCAATGAGTGGGAATAAAGGAAGCCTTTTCTGGTTGTCTGCCAGTGACTAGTGGTGTTCCACAGGGGTCAGTATTGGGACTGCTACTTTTCACATTGTTTGCCAATGATTTAGATATTGGAACTGATGGCTTTACGGCAAAGTTTGCAGATGATACGACGATAGGTGGAGGGATAGGTATAGCTGAGGAAGCAATGCAATTGCAGAAAGACAGACAAATTGAAAGAATGGGCAAAAAAGTGGCAGATGGATTATAGTGTTGGGAAATATACGATAATGCATTTTGGTAAAAGGAATGAAAGTGCAGACTATTATCTAAATCAGCAGAGAATTCAAACATCAGAGGTGCAAAGGGACTTAGAAGTCCTCATCAAGACTCCCAGAAGGTGAATTTACAGGTTGAGTCTGTGGTAAAGAAGGCAAATGCAATGTTGGCATTCATTTCAAGTGGAATAGAATATAAAAACAGGGAGATAATGCTGAGGCTGTAAAAGACACTAGTCAGGCTGCACTTGGAGTATTGTCAACAGTTTTCGGCCCCATATCTCAGAAAGTATGCGTTGTCATTGGAGAAAGTCCAGAAGAGGTTCATGAGGATGATTCCAGGAATGAAGGGGTTAACAGATGAGAAGCGTTTGGCAACTTTGAGCCTCTACTCACTGGAACTTAGAAGAATGTGGGGAGATCTCACTGAAACCTACTAACGTTGAAAGGACTAGATAAGGTGGATGTAAAAAGGATGTTTCCTATGGTGGAATGTCCAGAACTAGAGGGCACAGCCTCAAAATTGAGGGGTGACCTTTTAGAACAGAGGTAAAGAGGAAGTTTTTTTAGCTAGAGAGTAGTGAATCTGTGGAATGCTCTGCCACAGACTGCGGTGGAGGCAAAGACCATGGATATATTTAAAGCAAAAATTGATAGTTTCCCGATTGGTCCGGACATCAAAAGTTATCACAGAGTTAGATAGAGCTCTTATAGATAGCGGGGTCAAAGGATATGGGGAGAGGGCAGGCACGGGGTACTGATTGTGTATGATTAGCCATGATCACAGTGAATGGCGGTGCTGGCTAGAAGGGCCGAATGGCCTACTCCTGCACCTACTGTCTATTGTCTATGGTGAGAAGACCGGCATATGGGGTTGAATGGGATCTGGGATCAGCCATAAGCAATGGCACAGCAGACTTGATGAACTGAACGACCTAATTCTGCTCCTATGTCTTATGGTAAAAAATGCTGAAGGCCAGAAGGGGTAGGTGGAAGTTACAGACACACAGAGTAAAGTTTTAGATAACCTTCAGTTCATGAAGAAATTGGTCAGGAAGTTTTAGAAACACCGGCATCAGTTTTGCTGGGGTGGGTAGAGTTTGATCACAGAATGTGAACTTAGAACAGATCATCTTAGTAATAACATCAAAGGTCCAACGTTCACGCCAGTGTAAGTTATGACACCTGGGTTATGAACAGCTTGAGATTCAACCTCAGCCAGTGAGATGGACAGTGGTGGCAATCAGGACATTACATTTTTGTGGGAACCAAAGACAATGGCTTTAGTTTCCTCAATGTTTTGTTGGAAGTCCGCGCCAGGGTTACAGGGATGCTGGAGGAGCATTCTGACCATTTTGAAACCCTGGGGGATTCTAGAATACAGCAGATGTCACCAGCCAAATGCGCTTACAGGGAATGTTCCCCATGGACAGCAAGCAGATACCAGGACTTTTTTCCCTTATAGTTCTGACTGGTTGCTGCTTCCTATGAAGATATTGTACTAAATATTTGTCTCCTACTACTTCCTAGCAGCAGTCAAAGCAATGAAATGGCAGCCCATCGTAAAGTAATCCACACCCCTCACAGCATCTTGGAAAAGCTATCAAACGAGATGGAATACCATAAGGAATGGAACGGAGTAAGGTCATCCAGCTGTGCCACGTTACATAGAAACTGCCAAGGTCACAAACCTGCTGCTTACACTGACCCACATTTGCTGCTCTCTACTACCAAGTTTTCACATAACCTTCGAGATTCACCAGCCAAAAAACAAAAGAAAATCTGCAGATGCTGGAAATCCAAGCAACACACACAGACTGCTGGAGGAACTCAGCAGGTCAGGCAGCATCTATGGAAAAGAGTGTAGTCAACGTCTCGGCCCAAAATGTCAACTACACTCTTTTCCATAGTTGCTGCTTGGACTGCTGAGTTCCATCAGCATTTTGTGTGTTGCATAGATTCACCAGTGCAGCTTTCTCAAAGCCGTTTCTGTCCACACAACATGTCCCATACAATTTTAGGTGACACATATAAACAGAGAAGGGCTCTGAAGTAATAAGGTTTCATGGTAAAAGTTTCTCCTTGTCATTGAGTCTAAAATGCACAACCATGCACTGGGTCTCTACTGCTGAAACTTGAATTCATTTAACACAGCCAGGTAAGTTTTAGAAGCAGAGCATGAGAGGCTCCAGTATAGGATCCTGAGGTTTATACCAGTGGCCAGGGACACCTTCTGTCTCCTGGACTCTCTGTTAAGACCCTTCCTTTCCACAAGCAGACAGCTGCAAGGAGTTGACGAGGTCAGAATCCCCTCCCTCGTCTTATCCGCCCACGCTTTTACTTCCACGGAGGTGTGTACGGTACAAGGTGAGCTCTGTTGGCCAAGGTCCCAGCAGCCAGACACATGTCAGGCTGGAGCTTGGAGGCAGCTGCCTGCTCAGCTGGAGATGGTTCCTGCTACATCCATGTCCCCCAGTATCTACCCAGGTGATTCCACCCACCACATCAGCTGGGCTGATGTGAGGCAGCCACAAAAAATTTGCTGGAAGAGATCAGCGGGACTAGAAATATCTGTTGAATGAAAGGAATTTTTCAATGTTTCTGGTCAAAATCAGGTCCACCATCTGCAGTCCCTTCAGTCAAAGTGAAAGAATAGACAGCCAGCAGGGTGGCTAACACCTGAGTGTCAAGGAGTTTGGAGGGAGAGTTCAGGATGTCAAAGATATTTTTTTCATAGATTGTTTGGTCAAGTGGTTAGCACAATCACTTTACGGCACTGATGATCACCATCAAGGGTTCTATTCCCGCCACTGTCTGTAAAGAGTTTGTACACTCTCCCCATGGCTACGTGCGTTTCCTCCGAGTGCTTTCATTTCCTCCCACGTTCCAAAGACGCAGGGTTAGGTAAGTGGGTACACTGTGTGAGTGCCAGCAGCATGGTGTCACTTGCCGGCTGCCCCCCCAGCACAATACTTGCTGATTTGATTTGACACAAACGACGCACTTCACTGGGTGTTTCAATACACGTGTGACAAATAAAAGCAATCTTCTCTTTCTATGAATGGGGCCCATTTACATAAAGCTACAGATGAAGTTGCATAAAGTAACTGAAGCATTGCCAGGAGATGCGTAGGTGTTGTGCGACAGCGGGAGCTCACAGAACATAGCACAGCAACAGGCCATTTGGCCTACCATGTTTATGATGACCATGATGCCAGTTTAACTCATCCTATCTATGGATGTGGCCCATTACCCTCCACTGCCTGGGTATTCGTGTGTCTGTCTAAAAGTTACTGTTCCACGTAGTCTAAGTGCCTCTTAAATGGTGCTATCGTATCAGAGATCATAGAAATTAGAACAGTACGGCACACACACTCTACAATGACCTTTTAACCTACTTCACAATCAATCTAACCCTTTCCTCCATCTTTCTTATAGCCATGTGCTTATCTAAATGAGTCTCTTAAATGTCCCTAATGTATCTGCCCCTACCACCATCCCCAGCAGCCTCTACTACCATCCCTGGCAGTATTCGGCCCGAAGTAAACCATATTTCTTTCCCTGTGCTGGGGTACCGAATGGGGAGGATGAAGGTAGACTGGGTATGTGTCTGCTGAGGATGACCCAAGCACTCTGAGCACAGAAGTGGCCCGGTCACCATGGCTGGGCACCGAAGACAGTGATCCCTTTGACTTCCCGCTGGGATTAGGCAGGTGAGTCACCCTCTTACCTCTCTTCAGCAGGAAAGGCTAGCTATACCGACCACGGCATCGATCATAGGCCTGACCCATCTGAAGTCAGCACGTGGCCACAAATAGAAGTGCCGGCCAGGGCTGAAAGGCTGAGATGCCCGTAATCCCGGGCACCCGAGGCCCGCGCCATACTCCTCTCCCAGACCGGCTGCAGAGGAGTCAGTTTACGGCACCCTACCGGCGAGAAAGAGGCTTGTTAAAAAAAACCCTCAGATCTCTTCTCAGCAGTTGGCAAAGCCCAGCAGTGAATGGTTGTCTATTCCAGGGGCCTACAGTTACGGGTGGGGGGGGGGGGGCAATGCACGTGAAATGTAGCTGAGATAGGGAAGGGGCTCAGAGTAGTTTCCTCAGTGTGGAAATTCAAATATGAGAGGGCACAGGTTTACTATGAAAGGGGAAAGTGGCTTTCTCTTTATTTTATAAAGTGAGGGGAAAGGAAATGTGAGGCAAGATATTCCATGCACAGACAGTTAAAGCTGCCTGGGGAAATGGTAGAATTAGATACGATGGCAAAGATACGGGAGCATGAACAGGCAGTTGAAAGAGGGAAATGGATCGTATGCAGGCTGACGGGATTGGTTAGATTGGCATCAGGATCAGCACAAACATTATGGGCCAAAGGGCCTGTTCCTGCTCTCTATCGTTCTACATTTTATAAAACCGTCCTGCACACAACACTTGCAGATCCCAAGGCAATGCATTTTTCATTTTACACTACTCCATCCGTGATCTGCCTGTTAAGAGGTGATTCCTGAGAAGTGTTTTACATCATGCAATTCAGTATTGTACACTCGTCACCAGATACACTATCGCACACTCACCATCGGATTCACTATTGTACACTCATTGCCACTACCCCTGACCCCATACACATGAGGAAGCAGAGAATTTCCAGGCTACTACCACCTCGCAATTCTCAACGTCTGGGCAAAACGAAATTCCCTTTCCTTCCCCTTCTGCCTACAAGTTATCATTGAGTGTTCATCTCAGATTGTGAGAAAGGTTTCTGTCTTCATCACCTTTAGGCACAGATTTTCCAGACCATCTCCACCCTCTGGATAAACACACGTACATCCATTCCTACTCAATGCCTTTCACCTCCCCTTCTACCTTTCTGTTAAGACAAGTAAGTTATTCTTGTTCACCCTGCTGTTCACTGTGATGTTTTCATTGCTGTTGATTAAATCTTCCCTCAGTTTCCCAGCCTGCACAGTCCCTACTTCATACTGAACATTCCTCAGTGCTGCCAACATCCTCATTTCACCCCCCAGGGTTTGTCACATGCCTCCCATGCTGTGATGCCCACAACTGTACATAGTATCCCCTCCCGCAGCCTGACTCATGTTGTGTGCAGCTCTAGTGACGGCCTCCTTATTTGTCCTGTACTTTAGCCAATAAAGGCGGGTATCTCATATCTCCTCTAAGTCACTGGATCTGGTACCATCAGTGACCTGAGAGTATGTGACCCTGCTCTGTTTCTCCATACTGTTCAACAGCCCAGTTGGTAACTCATTTTCCCTTGCCTTGAGTATGCCCATCAGACAATTCCAGGCGAACTTCCCTCAATCCCTCACACAATTCCTGCAACCTGCCTGATCCACTGGGATCCTGCTGAAGCAACACTGTTTCTTCACATGAATCTTATCAGCGCAAATGGTAAATGTATTTAAAACAAGCAAGAAAAGCTGGATAGGTCTGCTGCCTCACAGCTTCAGTGACCTGAGTTCGACCCTGACCGGGTGCCATCATGCGGAGTGTGGACCTTCTCCGTGACCGTGTGGGTTTCCCCCACGTGCTCCAGTATCCTTCCACTCTGCAACGACGTGCTGGTTGGTAGCCTCGTACCAAGATGCAGAGGTGGTGGCAGAAACAGGTACGATCGAATGTTGAAGAGGAGTTTGGGCAGACACGGAAACGGGATGGAGACACACACCGTATGCAGATTGATGTGATTATTAGATTGTCATCATGGTCAGTACAGACAAGATGTGCCTTCCTTTGTGCTGTACTCTTCTATGGTCACTAAAGTCCCACAACATTTGGATCCACAGAACCCAATGGATAAGTCACAGAAACAACACTAAACTGCTTTAGAAATTTGACAGAGCTAAATGTTGTTCAGGTCAGCAAAAAAATAACACCCTGTGATTTTTCATATCCATCTGCTAATCATTTGGAGGACAGCACATCAAACTCCCTCAGAACTGCCTGGGGCATCAGTTCCAAGTCTGCAGGGTGGGATTGGAGCCCAGATTTTCAGACAGAGGAAGAAATATCACCCACTGAGTGGCACAATCAGGAGGAGCAGGTGGACAGGACAAGTGATGTCTTACTTCACAGTAATTGGGATCATGTGATCATTTTATCCAACTTAATTGTGTTAACCATCATGAAATATTTAGCATCCAGTTGGCAGAATGCATTGCATTTTATCTTCTTACGAAGCAAGTTATCTATGATTGCAAATATGGAAGGCAGCTGTTTCTCAAATGGCACAGTGATGCTTGTGTAAGCTCTGGGGGTGGGGGGGGGGGAGAGAGAGAGAGAGAGAGAGAGAGAGAGAGAGAAAAGAGTTTGTATTAAAGTAAAAACAAAAGAAATAAAACCAAAGGTATATAAAAGACATGCCTCAGGGGAAGACACTAAAGGGAAGACAGTCAAAGAGACAGGCAGACAGCGAGAGACAGACAAGGAGAGGTGAGAGAGAGAAAGAGAGAAGGCAGAGAACAGAGAGAGTTGAGAGAATGGAAAGAGAATAAAGAGAGAAGTAAGAATGCAAACACATATTTTAAGGAAGGTATTCTTTACCTATATGTTAAATCATGCATGTCTGAGCCATCGATAAAGGGCCAAATGCTGGCTTTGTGGCATCAGTCAAAAATAGGCACAGTATCAGTGAGAGATTTTGTGTTCCTCATTCCTCTGAGACTGCTGCCAAACGTCCATCTGTCATTCTCCCTCATTGTTATCCAGTCAACAACTGGCGACAAATTTGACCACCTTAACTGGACAGCAGATCTGGATCTATTCCCACATCCCAGCCACAATGAGAAGAGAAGTTTACAGATTCTCTTCTGCACTCCCATCTTCACCTCTCGCGACTCTCAGCTGTACTTATCAGCCCTCCCATTTCTGATCCACATCCCGACCCCCAGTGACTTCATCTGAGAACACATTAGGTTTCATCTATAATTGAAAACACCCATTTGATTTGTTCCCAATCCATCATGTTCTCACTGGATGAGTGCGGAACATCGTCCAACCAAAACTTATAATTACCGAAGCATTCACCTTTGATTCCTCTCTGCTCCCAGGCTGTTGATTTCATCTCACCTGTACAATGTCTAAGACCATTTGTAATCTTGGAATCATATCTGGTCACACTGATAGTGACCTCATCACTAAACCACCAGCTTCCATCACCATAACCTTACACACCTGGGAATCCCTCGGTCACACCTTTCTTACTTTGATTTGATAATTACAGAGCTCTTTCATCCGCCATCCCACTGACCTGAGCTATTCCAATCTGTCTGAATCCTCAACTCATACCGATTGGCCCACAATGGCTCCCATCCGGGTAATGCTCTTGGTCTTTTTAAACCTCCTCACTCCTTCCAACACCATGACCTCCTCCATTTTCACAACCTTCAAGATTGCTGCCCTCCAATTCCCTACTCACATTCACCTCTTCACCAACGGCACCCTCGTCTTTAGCTGCCCAACCCCACCCCGCCATAAACTTTCAACTCTCCCCAACTTCCCTTACGCACAGCTGCTGACACCCCGAGGTGTCTCCTGTCCACTGTTAATCATGTGCCACCTCACCCCCCTCCAACTGGGGATGGGTATCCTCACACCCCCCTCCCACCCCAACCGGGGATGGGTATCCTCACTTCCCCCCACCCCGACCAGGGATGAGAATCCTCACCCCCCCCCCCCTCCAACTGGCGATGGTTGCTTTAGCATTGGCAACCTGTGATATGAAAATAAAAGACCCACAAAAACATACAAATAGGGGAAAAAGCTTTACTTTTTCAAATTCAAGATTATATGTACACAATTTCAACTTTCTCCAAACACAGCACACTCAATGAAGAATGCATCACGTGGAACAGAGTCACACAGTGCAGAAACAGGCCCTTCAACCAACTCAACCAACCCAAGAAAGCAAGTCCAGTTAGCCCATGTTTGGCCCAAATCTCTCTTAACCTTCCCTACCCTTATGTCTGTTCAAGTGTTTTTTTAAGAGTTAATGTATCTGATTGTAATCACCATCCTGACAACAGAGAGTGTGCCTATCAGTCAGTGAAACAAACCCAATGATGTTTTGAACTGGAGACGGCATGGTCGCCTAACGGTCACCACAATGCTATTCTAGCACCAGTGGTTAGTGTAATGTTATTACACCAAGATTGGGGTTCATTTCCCGCTGCTGCCTGTAAGGAGTTTGTACATTCTCCCTGTGTCAGTGTGGGTTTGCTTCCACATTCCAAAGATGTATTGTTAGGGTTAATAAGTTATGGACATGCTCCATCACAGCATGACAACACTTGAAGGCTGTCCAGCAGAATCCTCGCTGATTTGATTTGATACAAATGACAGATTTCACTTTGTGCTTGGATGTAAATATGAGAAATAATTAATCTTATTGTATCTTATCACTCCAGGAGTCTCCCTTGGCAATTCATCCTGTCCAGGTCACCAAGGAACACACTGGTTAATCCACAACATTGGTCTGATCCCTGACTCTACAACTCTGAGGGAAGGGCATTCAGAACATGAAGCACATACCTTGCTGAACATACCCACTAAATGGACACAGTCTCTCTAACTGCACGTCGCAACCCTGCTCCTGCAATCTGCAGGAGACAGGCAAGCAAGTGTCTGAGAGCTTATCACAATCTGAAAAATTCCAAATCAATTCTGTCTACTGAGAACACTTCACTCTCCCATGACATATTATCCAGTGGAGCATGTGGTGATATTTCTGCTTCCATATCTCAATAACCTTAAATCTCTGAGCCACAAGCTCATCAGCTGCTGAGAAAGGAATGAGTCTGCACGATGTGTCGGGCTTCTGGGGATGGTCTAGTTTTCAGTCCTCCTGCGCTGGGCCAATGACCCTCCAGCTTGCTAACTTTACGATGATATCCGTAGCCCTGAAAACACCATTTATGTTCAATGCAACAGTGGGTTCTGTGCACTCCCCCTTCAAAAAAACAGCAGCACATATCCCCATGTTGCTTTGGATTTTCAGCATCAGTGTTTATGTTAGTAGACATCCCTGTCCATTCCTCATACCTGCTGTCTCCTGACAAGATGAATTACAAAGGTTGAGAGCTGCCATGTTCAGTCAGACTGGGACATAATTCTCTCCCTTAATCTGTTCCTATTTGAGTGCAACAGTAATACAGAACCTGGGATGACTATTCTTACATCCCCCCCCCCCCCATCCCAGACCGGGCATGGGTAACCTCACCCCCCAACCAGGGATGAGAATCCTCACCCCCTCCCCAACTGGCGATGGGTATCCTCACCCCCCCCTCCCCCTCCAACCGGGGATGGGTATCCTCACCCCCCTCCAACTGGGGATGGGTATCCTCACTTCCCCCCACCCCGACCGGGGATGAGAATCCTCACCCCCCTCCAACTGGCGATGGGTATCCTCACACCCCCCTCCCACCCCAACCTGGGATGGGTATCCTCACTTCCCCCCACCCCGACCAGGGATAGGAATCCTCACATGCCCTCCCACCAACCCCTGATATCATCTCCTGGCTATAAGCACAGTCAGGAAATTTTTGCTCATTCACCCACCACCAGCAAACCGTAAACCCACTTAGAACCTCTCTAGATACACCAGTGAACTTCACCTTGTAAAATCTGAAGACCATTAAACCTCAGCAGCAAGGAGGTAAAATGAAGAATGAAATTAGTTCTTCTGAACATCAATTATCTCCATTCTTTATTGAAACTACTTACTCTCCCAATCCCAGTCCATCCCATTCCTGACCTTGCCCATCACAGGTCCCTGTCCCCAGCACATCAAAAGCTGTGCTGAAGAGTCTCTCCCACAATCAGCCCCTCATCCCCACTAACATCCCACATCCCCCAATCCTCTGACACTGCCTCTTGTACCCTCCCAGCTTCCAGCACTTTGTGAGTGAGAGTCAGTCCATTTCAACACTCCTTTGAAATGCTTTCGGTTACTTCTTTGTTTTGGATACAACTTGTAGATTTGTACTTCTAGTTACTGACATAGATGTATGAGCCAAATTATAAACAGGGTTTAAAGGTGACCTTGCAACCTTGCTGGTCCTGCCACCTATCTCATAAATCCACTCCTAATGCCTCACGATCACATAACAGACACTTCAGTACATATTAATAGACAATTTTTCAGCAAGAAAATGAAAAGGGCACAGCCATTCATTCCACAAACAATGACTGTCCTGCCGTGCCCCACAAGGGATTAGGGATCCCATCTGTCCCATCAGTGGAACATGGCATGACATCAGCAAGTTACAAATTCCCCTTTTGTTCTTGACAGTGACCTAGATCAAACAGCTGACAGGGATTCTCAGTTTACTGGCTCAGTGTATCAAAGAGCACTAGCATACGGTATATGTCAGTGATTTATTGTTACCAAGAACCACAAGTGTCAACTAAGCAATTACATGAGGTAGAGAGAGTCCTCTGTCTCCAAATCTTGTGCATTCTCAGCAATAAAGGAATACTTATTCCTGCAACATTTTAACTTCCCTCCCCTTTCACTCACACCCTCTCCCAGCCCTGGAGTTTCCTACAACTCAGTGGTAGTTTTTGTTGGACTGCAGATCATGGTCTCTCTTTGGGGGCTTGCTATTGATTGCTTGGTGGGTGTTGGGGGGTGATGCTTACTGCTAGAAGTGAGGGAGGGAAGGATTGATACTTCGCTGCAACTTGTGTGTGGAAGGGGTGTGGGGACTTTCAGGTTCTAACATTCTTTTGTCATTTATTCTTTAGAGTTTTCTTCTGTTTCATGGATGTCTGCGAAGAGTAAGAATTTCAAGTTGTATACTATATACATTCTCTGAAATTAAATTGAACATTGAACCATTGAAAGGTCTTCTAAAGTCCTGTCCAAGAACAATTTTAGGAAGTTTATTCTTTTTCTGGATATCATCAGAAACACAAACACAACCATGATTCTCTTAAATTCACACTGGGCACTGGTGTGCACAGAAAAGTAATGTGATGATATAATTAGTCTTGGGAATTTTGCTATATATTTGTAGTCACAGAAAAGCGACGTTTTACTACTTGTAAGATGTTCAGCCTCCAAGTCCTGAAAGAGGCATTCTCACAAACTAGGGTGGGTAGAACCCATGACTTTGCCAAGCAAGTTCATGTTTGGTCAGAGAAGATGAAGAACCACTGAGGGAATTTCAGTCACCTGAAGACTCTTCTGCCAACCTTGGGGTAAAGGATGAGGCAGAGTAAAGGTCAAACCAACCAACAGGAAATTGGCATCAGCACTGATACACCAGGACGAAGAAACCACTTCAACTGTATAACACTGTAACTCTGACTTGGTTGTATTAGGATGATTACTGTCTTGCTACCAGCAAAGTAAATAACCAAGGTTAAACAACCTGCCATCATATTCAACCAAAACAGGTTAATAACTTTACAAGTGCCTGTTTCAAAAATACTGCCCAGCTTCAAACCCACTCTGTGCGGGTTTCATTGAGGTGCAATTAGCTGGCCTTTAACCAGTGAAAGATAGACAGGGTCAGTTTCTCCCTTTTTGTTGGTTGGCCCATTGTTTCAGAGCCAGCCAAGACTGGACCAACTTCAAGACAGGTGTACACTCCAGAGCTGCCGTCATTATTTCTGGAGTCGGCCATAAGTCTATGTGTTCTTGCAGGAAGTACCAAAACTAAGGCACTCAATTTTGAGTGACTAATACAAAGTAACGTCTATTTACAAGATAACATATATATGTATACCACGATTGAGCAACTGTCTGGACATGAAATACTTTTCAGAAAATAAAGAAACATTAACAATTTTCAGATATTGCTTTACTATAATAAACAGAATTACCACATTAAGTTCTCACAGGCAATGATTAATATGATACAACAGTTGTACTTTAAAGGTTCAAAGCAAATAAGAAAACAAGTGTTTGAAAGTCTAGTCATCATCATTGACCAATTTCCAAGGGTAGGTAATGGAGCTGTCCTGAGGACAGAAGTTAGTTGGAATTGGGCTCATTGCTGACCCCTTGGGTTTAGTCCTCAGCTGATAAAAACACATTGCAAGTGGTTAAGAACTTTTTGTTACACATTATTCTGGTGAGCATTGTGTTGTTAGCTGTGGAAGACGGATCACCATGGAGGTTGTTAAACCATCTCAATCCCTAATTAAACATCAATTTACGATTTTTTCAAGTCCACAGTATCTGAGTATGGATCAAAAGAATAAAAGAAACAGAAGTACATCATTTGGTCCGTCATCTCATAACATCAAAACAACAATTCATCACCAGCTCAGTGTGATCTCAGCCGCCACATCCCTTAGGTAGAGAATTCTCATCTTAGTCCTGAATGGAGATCCTTTATTTTGAGATTAAGTTAAGCCAACAGTCTGCCAGCCAAGGAGAACATCAATTCCTCATCCACACTGTCAAGCTCTTTAAGAATGGTTTACTTTTCAATGAGATCACCTCTCACCTTTCTGAACAGCATAGCCCTCATCTGCTTAATCTCTTCTCATTGGTCGAGTCCAGCATCCCACATAACAACATGTTGAAGGCTCTCCACACCTCCAAATGTATACATCCGACGTACGCCAAACAGTATTTCAGATGCCATCTCACCCAGGGCCCTGTACCATTGCAATAAGAGGCCTTCATCTTTTAAAAATCCTCTTGTAATAAAGGTCAACATACTGTTTGCCTTCCTAATTGCTTACTGTTTCTGCTTGTTAACCTCCAGTGGTTTACGTGTGAGTTCACTCAAGTTTCCCTGAGCACTGACCCTTTTCTATCTCTCCCCATTTAAAAATATCCCATCCTTCGATTTTTCCAGTTATGGATGACCTCACATTTTCCCACATCATATTTCATTTTCCATGTCCTTACTCACTTACATGTCCTCCCATATACCCCTAAAGATGTTGTGCATTCTTCTCATAGTCCACATGGTGAAGGAGCGTTGTATCGAGAAACATGGGCAGAGCACTGCTAATCCCCTCAATCAATTTACTGATATATGTTATAAACAGCCAGAGCCCCTGCACTGATCCCTGCAGCTCCCCACCAATCACAGCCTCCTGATCCAAAAACAAACCCTTTATTTCCACTCTCTGCTTTCTATCCATAAACTAATCCTTGATCCCAGTCATTACAGAACACCCAATACTGTATACAAATCTTGTTTCATAATCTTATTAGTAGTACGTTACTGAAGGCGAAATATATCACATGAACTGTTGGCCTTGCCTATTCTTCTAATTACAGTACTGCATAAAAATCTTAGGCACCCTAGATTTTTTTATATCGTTTCAGATGGTATGGCCATAACAAAGCCCTGATTTCAAAATCATTCAGGCTGTCTGGGATTACCTGGAAAGACAGAAGCAAGCGAGACAGCCAAGTCTGCAGAAGAACTATGGCAAGTTCTCTAAGATTCTTTGTCAGCCGACGTTCTGACAAAACTGCACAACAATGTACCTGAGAATTGTTGCAATTTTAAAGGCAAAGGGTGGTTGACAACAAATACTGATTTGATTTAGTTTTTACTGTTTACTGCTTTTTGTAGTAATTTTGTGATATCTACAAACTTTACATTATTTTTGAAAGGATCTTCGCTTTACAGATTTTTTTTTACATATGCCGAAGACTTTTGCACAGTGGAATTCTATTTGATATCTTTCAACCTAGTGTTTTGGAAGCTGACCACAAATATCTCCTTAGGATATAGGTCCTGGAGATCATCAGCCATTTGCTCCATTAATCTCTCAACTACTAGCTCTTTGAATGCTATTTTTCTTTGACTTGGAGTCCTGCATTACTTTCTGTAAATTTTCCCTGTGTTCTTCTGTAAATTTAGTTTTGCAGCCATTTCTTATTCGCAAATATAATTGTGGTTGTCTCAGTCTATAAGGATCCACATTAACTTTCCCTAATGTATTTCTCATCACGTACAGTAAAACTAATAATCCATGTGCCCTGTTACTCACACTCTTAAAACTACCATGTTCACTGCAGAGTTTATTATTCTGTGCAGCATCCAAAAAGTGATTTAAAATTGCGTTGAGATGGAAATAACATTTAATAATTCAGAAAATCTGCCAGACTAACACACTGTAGTGCTAGATTAACAGAGATTTATGATAGTTATAGAAACCCTTACGGTCTGTTTTTAAGTACCTTGGTAGATTACACTCACATTCTGCTTGTCTTTTCCTGTTTCCCCTCTGACACCTCACTTGGTTCTCTACCCAGATGAAGGGTCTTGACCTGAAACTTTGATTACCCATTTCCCTCTACAGATGCTGCCCGACCTACTGAGTTCCTCCAGTGTGTTGTTTGTGGCTCCTCTATTGAATTCAGACTGTCTGCTTCTTTTTTGGAAACAGTAGAAGACCTTTACTTTTGATCTAATAGTCCTTTTAATTTCTCTTGGTAACTATGGTAACTATACCAACTTTGCCTTTCTTTTTTCCAAACTACTAGCAAACCATAAAATAATTACATAAATTTAGCCACTGCTGTCGTACTGTCATCCTTTCAAAGGCAGTTTTCCAATCCACCCTGCCCGTTCACACTTCATGGTTGTGTAACAGGGCAAATAAAATTATTTACAATCTTAAGATAAAATTCTATCATAAAATAATTGGTGTTCCCTATCAAAAGGATCTCAGGAAACTTAGTAACTGAAACAGAAAAAAAGCGAGCTTACAGCTACAGCAAGCAATTGGGAAGCCAACTAAATGTTGGGCATTTATTATTTGAGATACAGCCCTTCCAACCCTTCAAGTCACATCAGCCAGCAATCCACTGATTCACCTCTAGCCTAATCAAGCTAACACTTACAGCACCTGGGGCACCCTATGCTGCTTGTATTGTCGGGAGTGTGGAGAACCTTGACTAGATTGATTCCAGGGAAGAAGGGGTTCACAATGAAAGGTTCACCCAGTTGGGCCAATGCTCAAGGCAGATGAGGATAAGAGGAAATCTTTTTGAAACATGAACAATTCTGGGGTGGAATAAGGTAACCTACAGCTATCTGGTTTGCCTTAAAATTACACCAATGTCAAAGTTGACGGCATTTAGAAAGGGGAATACATCCAATCCTTTCATAATACTCATCACCTTTCAAATATCTCTCACGTTTCTTCATGACATGGGTGGGGTGGGGATGGTGGGTGGATCTAGATGAGAGGATACGGAATTTGGGGGCATCGTTGCCTATTTCATATGGAGTGGGGAAATTTCTTCCCTCACAGGGCTGTGAATTTCTGAAATTTTCTGTCCTGGAGAGCTGTGGAGGCAATGTCAGTGAATATATTCAGAGAGGAGACTTAATGTTTGAAAAAGGGAGACAAGAGGTAGAGGGGGAGAGTGACAAAGCCATCACTGGATCACCACAATCTTACTAAATGCTGAAGCTGGTTCAAGGAGGTGAACATTCCCTCTCCTGCTTCTTGGGTTCTTCTAAACCCCTTCAATACCGAAGCATCAACTGACCAACTCATCTTTGGTCAAGTTCAAGTCAGGAATGCCTTCCAAACAGTCCAACTTTATCGTTTTTACACAATTCTTTCCATTTGGATTCAGTAGCCGAGCTGCACTTTTCAGTTCACAGTTTTAATGGTGGCTGAAAGTCAGTGTCTATGCTTCAGACTTAGCAGAATTAATCTCGGGGTTGAAGCATGGAATCTGAATTAAAGAGCAGTTTATGAAAGTGTCGGATTTCAAGAGATTCACGTTGGATGGATATATGTTTATCACTCACTAAAGTGAAGAATGCCAGAGTGGAGTATCACTGCTGGCATGTAATGGGGAAACCATCTGTCCAGACTTGCTGACTGCTGCAGGATATTCATTCGAGTATTATTTTGAGAGACGGGCTCAGAATTGTCCAAGATTAGGAGGAATTCTACCTAACTCCACAATCTGTCTCTGAAGTCGTTCCATCATCAGGGCACTCCAGCCTCCACCATCCTTGGGACTTTACAAAATAATGGTTATAAAGCATTTGATGCATTGCATGCTGTTCTGGCCTATAGGATGGATGTGGTTGCATTGGAGGGAGTGGAGAGGAGATTCACCAAGATGTTGCCTAGATTAAAGGACATCAGTTAAGGGGAGAGATTGGACAGGCTGGGCTGTTTTCCCTGGAACAAAGGGATCACCAGATAAGAGGTATATAATTTTTTTAAAAGAACGATAATTAAGCTAGATAGAATCTTTTCCCCTGGTAGGGGCATCAAAAATAAGAGGAACACACAAAATACCTGGAGGAACTCAGCAGGTCAGGCAGCACCTATAGAGGGGCATAAATAGTTGATGTTTTGTGCTAAGACCCTTCATCAGGACTCAAAGATCAAAATGAGGATGGGGTTTTAAAGCGGATCCTCATTTTTACACCTTGAGTGGATGATACTCTGTCAGAAGAGGTGGTGGAATCAGAACAATCATTACACTTAGGAGAGATTTAAATAGGCAAGGCATTGGGGGGCATACAGGTAAATGGGATAAGTGCAGATGGGTGAGAAGATTGGCATAGGTTAATTTCTATGCTGTGCAACTCTATGACACCTCAGGTTAGGTGATGAGAGATTGCAAATGTCAGTAACAGAGGCCAACATACTGCTCTTTTCAGAACTGGGAAAGAGTAACTCTATCTTCAGCCACAGAAGGAGACACTGTCTGCCTGATTTGCAAACCCAAATTCTTTGTATTCAGTGGAGTCAGACATTTCACAATAAACGAAATCCTGAGCAAATCCAAGATGCCCAAATCCAATGGTGCCTTCAGAACAGCGAAAATGAAATGTGATTTTTCTAAGCCAGCAGGTAAAAGGGCAACACCAGTTCACAGATAGAGAGGAGAAGGCAGCAGGAGACATGAACTTACTCTGGAAATGGTCAGAGGCATGTTGAAATCCTTCCCTCCTTGAAGCCTGAAGCCCCAAGGTGCAGGGCCAGTAAGCGACACATTGTACGCTGACATCTTTTGCTTTCCCACCAGCCACTGACACCGTTACTGGGAAAGACCTTTAGGGGGTGGGGACAGTGAGGGAAGAAACAGAAAAAAGATTGTGAACAAAAATTAACTTTTTTAAAAGTCCCAAAATGACTGAGTTGCCCAATGAAAGAGATTGGACTGCCACCCAAGAATAGAAACAAGTTATCTGGCAGGAACAGACCACAGGCAGAGTAAGCCATATATGGACGGTAACACAACACCCAATATGCCAGGATTGTATGACTCACATCACCAATATAGGACAGATCTTTCTAGGCTCCCCAAACCTATTCAGAAATCTTGTAAATGGAAAATAATCGTAATTAACACCGAAAGGCTGCAGAATCTTATCAACTGGCATCATATTTGATAGTTTTTGTAAATAAGATATTTCAATGCGAAATAAAGACGTTATTTTCAAAATAATTATGCGTTTGTAAATGGGATGTAATATTTGCTTGTTACAGTTTTATACATTTATTAGTTGCAAGTATGGTTTTTAATTTTGAAAATCCCGCCAAACCTTCTGTAACTTTATTTCACCAGCTACAGTGGGGCTGAGCAGCCAAACGTCCCAACTACTGCACAGGTCGACATCAGAGCGTGGAAATATTCAAATAATCCACTAAAATAAAAATCCATGTTATCGATATCAGAATTATCTCGCTGCAGGTGGGACGCACGGGCAAATAATAACTTTTAAAGCCCCGGCACATCACAAGTTTACGTAATGCACCAGTTTGCTGATTGCTTGGGATGGGGAGATGCTTGTGAGAGTTTTAATTTCATCAACAAAACGTCGAAGAAGCCGCCGGTGCGAGCGTGCAAAGCACGCGCTGGAAGTTTGCGATGGGATTAAAGAATTGTACTATAGAGCTGGGATACTAAATTTGGAAGCAAAACCAGCGTTAAACAGGTGCAACCGTCCTAAAGCCCTGTGCCTTTTTACTATTTTCAAAACCGTTTTTTTTCTGTTATTAAACAACCAGCCATTACCACAACCCGTCACCCCGACACCGTCTCCACAAACCACTCGGCAAATCAATCGGGGAGCAATAGTTTCTTAGTGCTGCATGCAAACTGCCAGCGCGTCGCTGGGCACGAAAGCCGGCGCTCCAAACAAAAAGAGTAGAAAAGCAAAGGGATGTTTTCCATACCCTGTCCCTGGTTGCTCGCCTTCGTCTGCAGAAGCGAAGCTGCCGGGTGTCAGTAAGCGCATTTATCAGCTCCGAGCCCCGGGGATGACGTCAGCTGACGGGCACTGACAGCCGGCCCGGCCGCGCGGCCTGGCCACTGGGCACTGGGCACCGGGCAGTGGGCAGTGCCGCCGGACACGGAGGCACGCTTTACGCTCGGACGTTGCGGCAGGGTCCGACCTCGCTCAGGTGTTCCGGCAGATCCTGCCTTCGGCGTTGTCATCAGTCCAATCTTTGAGTTAAATGGTTGCAAGAGTTTTTTTTATAATTGTCTTAAATGCCATGTTAGTGCAAAGTTGCGATTCGAAGGTCCTGACATTTTTGATTAACAATATCGAAATAGGGCAATACAGGCCCTTCGGCCCATGATGTTGTGCTGTCCTATACAAACCTACTCTTAAATATATTTAAAGAGTTCTTCCAAGATGAGCTTTATTTGTTACTTACGCATTGAAAAATACAGTGAAATGTGCCGTTTGCGTCAATGATGAGCGCTGTCCGAGGATGTGCTGGGGCAGCCTGCACGGCGCCAAAGTAGCACGCCCACAACTTACTCCCGTGCATTGGGAGGAAATCGGAGTGCATACTCCTTACACACAGTGGCTGGAATTGAACCCCCCCCCCCACCCCTCATCACTGGCATTGTACCCCCCCCCCACCCCTCATCACTGGCATTGTAAATTGTTATACTGTGGACCCCAATCAATTTAACCCTTCCTTCCTACGCAGCTGATGCACCATCAATAACTCTTGGAGACGCAAGGTGAGATATAGGCTTTTATTGGCTGGAAGAAAGGACAAGCAGCAACTGACCACCACACTATATCCTGGAGACTGAGGCCGGGGCTGTGTCTCCAATCGCCTTTATACCGGGGTCCGTGGGAGGAGCCACAGGAGCAGTCAGCAGAGGGGGGGGGGGATGTGTCCAGACCGGTATATGTAGTTGTAGTTCACCACAACAGCCCATAATAATCCATTTTTTCTTACAATCATAGGCATTACAAAGGGTCTCTTAAATGTACCTAATGTAGCAGTGCGAGCATTCGAGTGGAGCATGATGCTCTTCTAAGGGGTTGTCCATTAGTGGGTCCTCAAGTGGCTGTAGAGGCCAGTCTGGGATCCACATATTCTTGTGCAGTAGGGGCATGAGTAAATGGTGGTTGTGGTTAGTGGCTGGGTCTTTTGGTTGTTCAGTCTCTTGCAGCTGGTGTTCTTTCTCTGTGGCACAGCAGAGGTCGCTGCCATGTAGCGCAGCTCCCCCTTGAACAGATTTCTTCCAGGCGAGAGCAATGTCTTCTCAGTTTTCAGACGTAATGTGTAATTGCTTCAGGATTATTTTGACGTTATCTCTGTAGTGTTTCCTTTGCCTCCCAGGGGCTCGCTGATCTTCCTTCAAATGGGAGTATGGGATCTGTTAGGGGAGAAATGAGTTAGACATCTGGATAACATTGCAGTTGGAGTTGCTTTATTGTGGTGGAGGTACTGTTCGTGTTGGCCTCTTCCAGTACGCTGGTGTTAGTGCATCTGTCCTTCCAGCTGATCCTCAAAATCTTTCGTAAGGATTTTTGATGTTACTGTTCCAGGGCTTTCAGGTGCCCACTGTAGGTGCTCCATGATTCTGCTCCGTACAGTAATGTAGGAAAGATGGCTGCTCTATAGACCAAAAGTTTTATTGAGATCTGTAGCTCACGGTCTTCAAAGGCTCTTTTCCTTGGTCTTGCAGAGGTTTCATTAGCACTACTCGGGCAGTAGTTGATCTTTGAGTAGTTGTCTGCTTTTGACAAGAGAGCTGCCAAAATAGTCTACGTTTTTAAGAGTAATATTGTCAACATTTATGGAGGGCTGGATGGACAGTGGCTGATACAGAACCTGTCTTTTTTAATATTCACAACAAGCCGCAGGGCCCCATGTGCCTTGGCAAAGGCATTCAGGACACATTGGAGGTCTTCAGAGTGTGCTGTGATGGCACTTTGAAGCTCCATGATAGTGCTGGTGCTGACCTTGGTCTTGGCCTCGAACCGTTGGAGGTTGAAAAGCCTGTTGCCCATTCTATACACGAATGGGATTCCCTGTGGCAGGTCTTGGCCAACGGGGTGAAGGGTGGCAGCAATAACAATGGCAAATATCTGGGTGCAATGATACAGTCCTGTTTGGCAACTGTCTTGTCAGTAAACAGTATTTCTCTGAGGAACTTCATTGCCAGGATAAGTCAGCATTTCAACCTTTGGAGGGATACTATAGGAAAGGACAGCATTGACATCAACAACTCAAGTGGAGTATGACTTCTCACCATATATGCTGAGCAAAATCTTATGATCATAAGCACTCTCTCCGCCAGAAAAGTAAATTCAAGGCATCTTGGCAGCACTCACCGATCTAAATAGTGACATTCCATTGACTATGTCATGGTCCAAATTAGAGACTACCATGCTGTGAATATCACAAGGATTTTGATTGGCACAGAATACTGCTGGTCAGATCATTGTCTGATTCACTGCACCGTGCTCTTTGTCATATCTATGAAAGGGTTGCCTTTGTTTATGATGTATTTCCTATAATTGGTATGCTGTGAATGGTATCTTATTCATAAGAGGAGGGTTCATGAGAAGCAGTCCTGACCAGGACTAGAGAGCCTGTGTGACACTGCCACCCAACAGCACCTTTAGGCCTTGTTTGGGGAAAATCTCCAAAAGGATTATTAGGAGACTGCTGTCTGCTTAAATCCACCATCCTCAATATCAAAATCAACCTTCAATACATGTCTAGAAAACATCAGACTTTGTTTGATGATAACAACATGGAAATAGAACTAATTATCTCCAAGAAAAGGAAAACCTTTCGTGACAGGCAAAATGACATTGGCAGCAAGGCCAATAGAAAAGCTTACTTCAAAGCCAAGGCAAATGTCCAGTGCAGGGTGATGGAGCTAAAAATTCCTGGTGGACTGAGAAAGACCTGGAAATCCAAAGACTAGCAGAGTTTGGTGACATGAGAAGTTTCTTCAGTCCAAAGCAGTCAATGGTCTAAGAGCTTCTTAACCATGACAGTACAGCTGAATCACTAACCAAATCCTCCTGAGACCCGTGAGAGGAGACGCGGGGGGAAACTCCCAGTATGAAAGAGGTGCATGAGGAGATCATCAGGAGCCTGAAAAGTAACAAAGCCACTGGTCCTAACAGGCTCCCAGCAGAGATCCTTAAGGAACGTGGACAAGCACTCCTGCACCGCATACACGTACTGTCCCTGAAGGTCTAAGAGAAGGAACAACTGCCCTCAGAGCTCAGGATTGCTCTAATATTGACCATATTCATGAAGGGAGACAAGGCAGATTGTGGTCATCACAAGAGACATCTTCCTTCTGTCAACAACAGACAAATTCCTTGCATGTATCCTTGTCAACTCTCTGAATCACAATGCAGTTTCCATCAATCTAGAGGTACTGTAGACATGATATCCACAGCATACCAACTGCAGGAAATAAACAATGAACAAAGGCAACCCTTGTACTTGGCTTTCACAGACATGACAAAGGCATTTGATACAGAAGACCACCAAGCTCCCTGGTGTATACTATAAACACATGACTGCTCTGACAAGTACTTATGAATACTAAGGCTACTGCATAATGGCATGTCAGCCACAACACTCAGCAATGGTGGCACTGAATCAGAACCCTAATGTGTCTGCCTCTACCATCACCCCCAGATGTGCATTCCAGACACCAACCACTGTGAAAAAAACCTACCTCTGACGTGTCCCCTTTTCTTTCCTTCACTCACGTTAAAATGATATCCTCTGGTATTAGTCATTGCTGCCCTGAGAAAACAGGTTCTGGTTATACATATTATATACGACGCTTATTATCTTACATTTTTCTATCAGGTCACCTCTTCATCCGAAATAGAAAAGCTTTAGATTACTCAACCTTTCCTCAAAAGGCAAGTTCTCTAACCAAGGCAGCATCTAAAGTTTCTACATCCTTCCTAAAATGAGATGACCAGAACTGAACACAATGTATGAGCAAGATTGCTTCAATTTTGTTCAGGTCACAAAAGTGTCTTACATTTTTGATGCTGAAGGTCATTTTTACTCATTGCTAAATTGAGTATAAATAAAATTCAAAATACTTTAAAATAAAATAAAATCTATATTAAAAATTTAAGCCATGTAACATTTCAGTGCTTGACTGGTCAATGTGCCTGTGCTAAAGTTGTCCTATCTGTTGTATGAGACTTATGGTTTGGTATTACTTGGGATTCATCCCCACTTCTGTTGGTTGCAGTGGAAGTTCAATACCAGAGTGGATTTTGTGTGTGTGAAGCCCAGGAAAGAAATCACAAGGATGGAACCTCACAGCATCACATAGAGTGGCATATGGACTCAGGAGGTCACTCACCTTTGACTGACCCTTCTAATTCACTCTGCACCATGATTCACTCCAGGACTTATCCAACTCTATGCCCCTTTGGACTGAGTGTATTCTCTATCTCTACACTGTGACCAGCATTCCTCTTGTACTGACCCAACATCTAGACCCTCCTGATTTCCATATTTCCCTTACTACAATCCATCTCATATCCCAACATTTGCTCTCCCAACTCACAATTTTCTACCCCACATTGCTCCATGCCAAACATTACTGATCATCTAGTTTTAGGATCTACAATGTACCCAGACAGAATCACCCTATAAATGTCAATCTCAGGTGACTGGCAGCTGTGTCATGTGATCATTTGGCACATTGAGAATCATAATGATTCTGAAGAGCAGTAACTCTGAATTTTTTGTCAACTACACAGTAGTTGTCTGCTTGCTTCTTAAAGACGCAATCCTATAGATTCAGGAGTAAATGATTAGAGGTGAGGATCACAGTGAGGTTCCTCATGGAATATTTTCACTTATTTGGTTTGTTTAGGATCTTGAACCTCTGCTGTCCTTCTAGTGAAGGATCTCACAAAACCCTGCTAGGGATTCAGTTCCAATAATGATATTGGATTGGTGATATATTTCTAACCCTGTGGGTATGTGGCTGAGAGGGGAAGTACTAGATGGTGGAGTTCCTCTGTATCCACAGGTTTCAGCTGCATAAATGTTGGGAAAGTGACCAATCAAAACACATTCAAATTTAGCATGTATATGGCCCATTTGATGATGACTCAAATGATGACCTCAAGCTGTACCTCCAATATGAATTATACAATCCAACTGATTCCACAAGATGGTACGAACTCCAGACCTGCCACCAGCATCATGCCATTTTGCTTTTACACAATCTCAGTTTAGTTCAACTCGATAATATTACGCTGTTGCTTTTTCACATTTATTTACCATTTATCCATCCTAATGTTTCTCATCTCTTACATCACAGTGCAAGAACAACTGATGTAAATAATTTTTCTTCTTTTGTCCAATTCCTTATCACAACATGAGATGAATGGTCTCTGACTGTTGAAGTACATCTGAAGCGTTGCTACCGTTATAACAAAGGGAGACTCATACATGACCAGGCAGTCTGTCTTGATTGTGGGATGACATCAACTGGAGAATCTTCTCCATCTTCTTTGAAACAATGGTATGCCCGAAAGGTGAAAGAGGTATTGATTTAATGACTGAAAATAATCAGTATCTCTGACAATGCAACAATACTTCGGTACTGAATCACAAAGTCTCTTGTGTGGAGCTTGCTGAAAGTGCCTGGAAGTTCCATGCCCCTGCAGCCAAGACCCACACCTATTTGCTAATCTGTGATTCAATGCAAAGTGAACTTTGTAGGTACAGTATTTCTGATACAACATGGTGTTAGTCCCACAGCATCACCCTGGGAGACCTGTGGGTAGGTGAGAAACCTACCGACATTGTCAGGGCACCCACCATACTAAGACTACCTCACCAACACATTACCAGTTATCAGTCTGCCACGAGTATAAGGCACTCCCTGACCCTTTGATCCACAACCATAAAACCACAACGGTTTGATTCTCCTCCCTGTGGGAACATAGCCTCAGAATTCAGAGGGAATAGATTTAGGACAGAGAGAAGGAAATCTGAGGAATCAGGGAAGCAAATCTCAAAAGCAAAGCAACATTTACGCACTCTGCTTATCCTCATCCTTGTCTGGAAAAGAGGACTACCCTTTCGAATGATACTGTAAAGGAGTGGTCTTCAATTATTGCTTCAAGCCATAGTGTTGGTACTTAACTTTCAGTTTGAGAGTTTTATGGCCCTGTTGGCCTGGAATCTATTGTTTTTCTTTTCCTTTAAATCCTACAACAGTTTTCATTAAAGTCAGTGAACTGTTGACTCGCTTCAGTGTCTCTTTCTTTTGGCACTTGGGCCATATCCAAATGTTTTGACACCTCCTTTGAGGCTGTGAGTACCTGACACTCAGGATCCTCCTAAACACAGGTCAAAGGTCTATGGGCAACATCTTGAGTGAGGAGAACTAGCCAACATCATTTCAATCTCAAAAGCACCCAGTAACTTGCATGACCTTGATTGTAGCTGAAAACTAAAGAGTGGGCAATTACTGCTGGAAAAATATTTTGAGGCATTCCTTGGGGAAGCATCCTCAGTACAGCCATTCTCAGCTCAGGTCAGATTTAGGAGTTTTTGCTGATAATTGCATGACATTCAATCCAGTCACAGCTTTTCAGACTACATCCATTGCAACCAGATCTGAATAATATTCAGACACAGGCCAGTAATACACAAATAGTGATAGTAACATACAAGTGCCAGACAGCGACCAGTTCCAGCAACCACCTACCCTTAGTAGTCTAATCCCCATGCACCCCAGCAAGAACATCATAGGGTCATCACTAGAAGCCACCATCTAGATGCATGACTCACCATTTGTACCTAGCTCACACCAGCTCCAGTGAGGAATACTCTTCGCCTAGTGAATGGATGGAGCTCTCGCAGCTCTCAAGACCATTCATGACAAATGTGGTGAACTACATATACCTGTCTGGATATGCCCCCTCCACTGACTGCTCCTGTGGCTCCTCCCACGGACCCCGGTATAAAGGCGATTGGGGCCTGAGCCCTGCCTCTCAGTCTCCAGGATGTAGCATGGTGGTCAATTGCTGCTTGTTCTTTCTTCCAGTCAATAAAAGCCGATATCTCGCCTCACGTCTCAGAGAGTTATTGATGGTGCATCAACAAAGCAGCCCACTCGCTCAGTAGCCCCTTCCCGCCATGAGCGTTCATTCGCCCCTCCGTTGGAACACTGGAGCTGCAGTGGGCATCATTTACACAAGGGGATGTAGGAGCTCACAGGGAGGGCATCTGCAAAACAGTAAGCTTCATCACAAGCACAGCAGAAGGTGAATGGGAGCTCTGCTACCTGCAGCTACTCTTCCTGATTTGGAAGTGTTCATCATCACCAGCTGCAAGTCCCAGAAGACTCCACCCACCAGAAGAGTGGGAGTAACGTCACTACACTGAAAGCAGCTCACCACCATATACTTGCAGGCAACTTGAGGGCTAAGATAGTAGATGTTGACCCTGTCAGCAACATCACATAAAATAAATGACGAAGAAAAGGACTTTCTCCATTTGTAGCTCCCGTTTCTGTGGGGACACGTTTGTCATCCTTGGCCTACGACATGGTGAGACGGAGCCATGACGTTCAGCGGCAGCCCTCTGACATATTATTCCTGGTTTTGGTTTGAGTGGGAGCCTGCCCGTGTAGGGGAGCGCAGCTGTGGCACAGTGAACACATGTTGTTCACAACCAGCAGCCAGTGGGGTAAAGTTACACCTCCTCAATGAATTTCTCACTGCATCAGTAAAACAGCCAGCATAATTTGTTTTTTATTTATTGAGATATAGCGGGGAACAAGCCCTTCTGGCCCTTCGAGCTGCAATGACCTGCAATTTCCTGATATTAATCCCAGCCAAACCATGGGACAATTTACAATGGCCAATTAATCCACCAACCGGTACTACTTTGAGCTGTGGGAAGAACCAGGAGCACTGGAGGTACAGACTCGTTACAGACAGCAGCGGGAATTGAACCCAGGCCTCCTCTGCCGTAAAGTGATGTGCTAGCCACTACATTACCACACTGCCCCACCCACCCTGGACATGCTCTCTTCTCTTCTCCCATTGGGCAGAAGATAGAAAAGCCTGAAAGCACGTACCATCAGGATCAAGGACAGCTCCTACCTCTGTAACACTATTGACCAGCTCCCTGGTATAATAAGATGGAGTTTAAACCTCACAATCTACCTTGTCATGATCGTGCACATTATTGTCTATTTTCACTACACTTTCCCTGTAGTTGCACTTTATTCTGCATTCTGTTACTGTTTTATCTTGTGTTACCTCAATGAACTGCGTAATGATTTGATCTGTATGAACAGTATGCAAGTCAAGCTTTTTTTAGTGTTATTCAGTACATGTGGCAATAATAGCCCAATTCCAATTCCCATTTCAATTCCTTTTGCAGCTCGAGCCGTAGTAGTATGGTGATGGAATTGCTTCTATTTGCTAGAGTGAATGCAGCTCCAACAATACTGTACACCACTCCCCGTGGCTACTTAACCGGGTGATCTACCAATGTGACAGTAATTTGGATGTGGCCCTCGCAGTTGGTGACAATGGAGTTCCAAAGAGTCTGCTGGAGGACCTGAGTGGGTTGAACACCATCCGAGGGCTGAAAGGGATTGTCGATATTTCAGGTCCTGATGTGGGGGTTTCTACCCAACAGGTCAACAATTCCCTCTCCCCCCTCCCCGCCCAACAGTTGCTGCTCAACCTTCTGAGGTCTTGCAGCAGATGATTTGTTGCTCCAGATTCCAGCATTGGCACTCTCCTGTGCCAATATGCTCACTGCATTGTCATAGCGATGACATCTTAAGATTGCTTCATTGCCTAGGAATTTCATTCTGAAGCCCAAGTGGGAAGGACACCTAGTACTCCTTCATCTGATGCATTACCTTCCTCAAAACTTTTCATCAGCAGGTCCCACCTAGTAATCTGGACTTATATGGGTGGACAGTGGAACAGAATAGCTGGGAGGAGATTCACTGAAATTGATTTGTTTCCATGCAGCACCAGAATATTAAATTCCATGCAGTCATTTTCCCAGCACTGGTATTTCTTGACAAGATTGTTGGCATCTTGTGACTTTTGAGTTGCATCTTGTGATTTCGCCGACACAAGCTGCGACCCAACTTTCACAAATGCATTGCACGGACTGGAGCGGAGTGAGATGACTGCTTTCCCCCAGTGGCTGATAGAATGGCCCCTCGTCATGGGCTGTTGACCAAACCACACACGCTGTGCATGGTTTCCCTCGCCACCTGTCAACAGTTTTATTTTTGTTTGCCCACTACAGCATTGTTTGCAAGGCTATAGTTGTAATGCAGTGTCTTCATGGAATAAATGGCTAGCAGCCAACAAAGGGACATTCTGAGCTGACCATGTTTTCCATTTGCTTTATAGGAGGATTCGTGCTTCTATTTCTGCGCGCCACTCACTAACTGGGAATGACCCAAAGTGCCTTGCAAACGATGAAATACTTTGGAAGTGTGGTCACTGTTATAATGCAGGAAACATTCTTGTATTTACCACATTAACATTCAGCTTGCTCTAATTAATAGAGAAGTTTATTGGTGTATTGTTGTACTCAATTGTTCAGTCAAGTCCTGTACAGCCGACCTCACAAAGAATTCTATCTGTAAGATAAATGTAGGTGAATGGGTAAATGGGTCACAGTTGTTTGTCAGACTTGTGGTAAACAGTTATGGTCTTGCCCATGTTCTGAAGCACCTACAATTAACTTAATCCATTCCACACCTGCTTTACAACAGGATACCTCATATTGCACAGTGAGTAACACGAGCAAAATGCTGGAGCAACTCAACAAGTTAGGCAGCATCTATGGAGGGGAATAAAAGGTCGAAGTTTGGGCCATGACCCTTTACAAGAGTCCTGATGATGGGTCTTGGCCTGGAACTTCAACTATTTATTCCCCTCCATAGATGCAGTCTGACTTGCTAAGATCCTCCATTATTTTGTATGAGTGCGTTGCTCAAGATTTCCAGCATTTGCAGAATCTCTTGTGTTTATGGTAGCACATGTAACTGGTAACAAGGATTTGAAGAATTTACAATTCGATGAAGAACATGAGACTAGAGAGGAAAAAATTCTATGAAGAAACCATTCGTCCTGGAAACTGTGCAGTAGGGGAGAGAAAGCAGATAGCAGATTGAAGAGGCAAAGACCACTGTCAGACTGTGAGGCAGCTAACGTGCATGTAACAAGATGGAAGCAGCAGATAAAAGGACAGATGTGATCAAAAGGGAAAGCCAGGTATTAAACACTGGATCACAGAACATAGTGCAGAAGAACTTCTGTTTGCAGCAGCATCATGAATTACATAACCATGGTAGCTTAAGGATAGAGAGGATAAAGCAGCAGCCAAAGAGGGTACAATTGTGAAAATCCAAAAACTGCAGATGCTGGATATCTGAAATAAAACCAGAAAATGCTGGAAATCACTGATCCATCTAAGCTACCCAGGTGCACGGCCGCGCTGTAACTGAAATGCTCCCACACACATAGCCTTTGTTGTTGTGTAGCTGGAATTTTCTTTTATATTATGTTAATATAATTTTGAAGTTATGTAAATATAAATTTGCATTCAATGTTAATTGTGAAATACCACATAATTAATTATGCATTACTGAATATAATCCATAAATGTTCTAAATAATAAATGTACGACAACCATTACTTTGAAACATTTTAGAGCTCCAGCATATTTACATTGTCCATGTTTCAAGTTACAACACTGTTACAAATTGAAACAATAAACACAGAATAGAAGTTGGTAGCTCATTGAATGTCAACACTTAGGCAAAACATTTCACTATTGCTATTGTGCTGGTCAGTTGTTTTGATGGCCTGGCATCGTTTACTTGTATTGTGAGTTGTTTGTGTTTGTTTGATGTAAAAAATTCAATATTCTGACTTTTCTGGTTATGTATCTTTCAAATAAATCATAATCTAACAGGAGGTTTTTAAACTAAAAAATTGTTAGAGCAAGGTGAAAATTCAATTCTATGAAATTCATTACAATATCATTATGCCCTTAAATTAATAAGTAAATTCAAGAGTATGTGATTTAAAGTGTCACTTTAAAAAGACCGTTTTGCTGAACACCTACGCTCTGTCCGCTAGAGAAAACAGGATCTCCCAGTGGCCACACATTTTAATTCCACATCCCATTCCCATTCTGATATGTCTATCCATGGCCTCCTGTACTGTCAAGATGAAGCCACACTCAGGTTGGAGGAACAACACCTTATATACCGGCTGGGTAGCCTCCAACCTGATGGCATGAACATTGACTTCTCTAACTTCCATTAATGCCCCTCCACCCCTTCTTACCCCATCCCTGATATATTTATTTATTTATTTGATTGTTTGTTTGTTTTTCCCCTTTTTTCTCTTTTTTCTCTCTCTGTCCCGCTCACAGTCACTCCCTGCCTGCTCTCCATGTCTCTCTGGTGATTCCCTCCCCCTTTCTTTCTCCCCAGGCCTCCCATCCCTTGATCCTGTCCCTCTCCAGCTGTGTATCCCTTTTGCCAATCAACTTCCCAGCTCTTAGCTTCATCCCTCCCCCTCCTGTCTTCTCCTATCATTTCGGATTCCCCCCCACCACTTTCAAATCTCTTACTATCTTTTCTTTCAGTCAGTCCTGACGAAAGGTCTCCGGCTGAAATGTCAACTTTGCTTCTTCCTATAGATGCTGCCTGGCCTGCTGCTTTCCACCAGTATTTTGTGTTGTTGCTTGAATTTCCAGCATCTGCAGATTTCCTTGTGTTTGCAGATTTAAAGTGTCATGCGGTTTTCAGGTATTGATTTCCTGCTCAGTGCAATAGTTGGTCCACACAGCTGTTAAAAAAAACAAGAGGTAACAGAGGTAACATTGCTGGAAATACTCAGCAGAAGTAGAGTTAATATTCCTTGAACCAGAAGAGATTGCTCTAGTAATGGACCTCTCACACTCTGTCCAAGGTTCGCTGATCGAGGGGGATCATACTGGAACTGTAGGCCTGGTGTAGAGCTGAGTAATTGACTCTCCGAAAAGAATCAAAGTCAAAATGGAGTTTATTGTCATATGTACAAGTATACTGTATGCAGAGGTGTAGTGAAAAACTTACCTGAAGCAACATCACAAACACATAACATCATATAAGCAGCAATAACTAGAAAAACATAAAAACATAAACTGTACACAATTTTTTTACAAGAAAGAAAATAATTTGAATCCAAAAAAAAGTTCAGTGTAGTGCAAGGTATTCAAAGTTATCATAGTGTTGCTTGGCTGAGGTACTGATAAGAGTTGTACAAGTTGGTTGAAGAACTGGGTGAAGGGAAGAAATTGTTGTTGAAAGTAGTGGTGTGGGGCTTCAGGTTTCCATATCTTCTGCCCAAGGGTAGATGACACGGCCCAGTGGTGATGATCTTTGATGATGGATGCTGTCTTTTTGAGGTGCGTTTCAATTTGAAACTCTCGATGATGGGGAGGAATACGCCCATGATGTCCTGAACTGGGGATGAAACCTTGTGGAAGCTGGGGAATGATACACTGAATGCAGCAGCAGATGGGTTGGACAATGAGAATCAGTAGAACTAATCTCTCTCTGTCCATAAGGTGATTTGTGAGAACTGACGTGTGGGAAATAGATGAGACGCAGTCAGAAAGTTCTCTTATCCATGATGGCGGGAAGCTGCAGTTGTGGAAGCAAGAAGACATCACATCTGCTTGTGTGGAATGTCTCATCATCGGAGGAATGATGAGACAGAGATGGAAGAACTGGAATCATGGAGAGCTAGAGAATGGAGTGGAGACTTATATGAAGCAGGGTGGAAGGTGGAAAGGTGGTTTGTAAGGTTTGTACTGGATACGGCAGCAGTAAATCCCTTCAGGTGGATGTGGGGTGATACCAGCAGCCAGAGATGAACCAGGGGAGGGTGAAAGCTGGGTGTAAGTTGGCAGCTAAAATGAGGAAATTTTCCTTTTCTACCTGTGTACAGATACAGCACCAATGCAGGAAATAGAGTTGATGGAATAAAGCACAGACAGTTCCACATAACCCACAAAAGACAGGCAAAGTTTAGGACTAGGCCTGTTCCCATGGATACACCCTCCATCTGCAGATAGCTAGTGAGTTGATGGAGAAGTTGTTGGCTGTGAAGACCAGGTAACCAAGTGTGCTGTTAAAGGAGAACTGGTTCGATATCTGTTTGAGGAAGAAGCGAAGGGCACTTAGATCATCCTGGTGTGGGATGGTGGTGTCGAGGGATTGAACACCCATGGTAAAGATAAATAGTTAGCACTAGGAAATTACATCATGACAAAATGGCAGAAGGCATCTGAGGTGTCATGGATATCAATAGGTCAGGGCTAGAGCAAGGAAGAGAAACAAGGCGGAAAAATGTTTGGTTGGGTGACAGTAAGTGGAAACAATGGGTCGGCCCCACCGTCTCAATTACACAAATTGCACTTCATCACATACCACACTCTATCACACCTCACATACCACTCCATACTCTACACCCTACACCACACCCATATACCAATATCACACCTCACATGCTACAACACACTGCATATACCCACATCATACCCACACACTATACCACACCATATATACCCACATCACACACCACACCCCACTATACACCACATAGCCTACCATACCCCACCACACCTCATCACATACCACCACACTCATCACATCCACCACACCCCATCAGACCCACCACACCCCATCAGACCCACCACACCCATCACAACCACCACATCCCATCAGACCCACCACACCCATCACATCCACCACACCCCATCAGACCCACCACACCTCATCAGACCCACCACACCCCATCAGACCCACCACACCTCATCAGACCCACCACACCCCACACTCATCACATCCACCACACCCCATCAGACCCATCACACCTCATCAGACCCACCACACCCCATCAGACCCACCACACCTCATCAGACCCACCACACCCCACACTCATCACATCCACCACACCCCATCAGACCCATCACACCTCATCAGACCCACCACACCCCATCAGACCCACCACACCTCATCAGACCCACCACACCCCACACTCATCACATCCACCACACCCCATCAGACCCACCACACCCCATCAGACCCACCACACCCATCACAACCACCACATCCCATCAGACCCACCACACCCATCACATCCACCACACCCCATCAGACCCACCACACCTCATCAGACCCACCACACCCCATCAGACCCACCACACCCATCACAACCACCACATCCCATCAGACCCACCACACCCCATCAGACCCACCACACCTCATCAGACCCACCACACCCATCACATCCACCACACCTCATCAGACCCACCACACCCCATCAGACCCACCACACCTCATCAGACCCACCACACCCATCACATCCACCACACCCCATCAGACCCACCACACCTCATCAGACCCACCACACCCATCACAACCACCACATCCCATCAGACCCACCACACCCATCACATCCACCACACCCCATCAGACCCACCACACCTCATCAGACCCACCACACCCCATCAGACCCACCACACCCATCACAACCACCACATCCCATCAGACCCACCACACCCCATCAGACCCACCACACCTCATCAGACCCACCACACCTCATCAGACCCACCACACCCCAACAGACCCCCCCACACCCATCACATCCACCACATCCCATCAGACCCACCACACCTCATCAGACTCACCACACCCATCACATCCACCACATCCCATCAGACCCACCACATCCCATCAGACACACCACACCCCATCAGACTCACCACACCCATCACATCCACCACATCCCATCAGACCCACCACATCCCATCAGACCCACCACACCCATCACATCCACCACACCTCATCAGACACACCACACCCCATCAGACTCACCACACCCATCACATCCACCACATCCCATCAGACCCACCACATCCCATCAGACCCACCACACTCATCACATCCACCACACCTCATCTCACCCACCTCACCTGATCACACCCAACACACATGTACCACACCCCCAACACACGTACAACATCCCTTCACACCCACCACCCACACACCCATCACATGTACCATACCCCATCACATCCACTACACTCCATAGCACATTTTACACCCAGTCCCCCACTGCACCTGGTGTGGTCAGTGTTTTGCTTCTGTGTGTATCTCATTATAAATTTCCCCCAAGTAGACTGGACGAACAGCACCTCATGTTTCAAATTTGCTAGTCTACATCTACACTGCATGAGCAGTGAATTCTCCAGCTTTCAGTAAACTGCTACTCTTATCCCTTATCTCTCTGCCCCTGATCTACCCATTTCTTCCTGCACTCTCCCCTGTCCCCATCTCCATGTTGCCCCCTCCCCCACCCACCCTCTTCATCTGCTCATCACTCCTCCCATTGAGTTCCTTCCCCCACATCTGACAAATGCTCTACCTTCCTCTCCCATCAGATTCAATCATTTTCAGCTCTTTATCACTCCCACCTCCCTTTCTCAACTTCTGACACTATTCCCACTCTCTCCTCTCGCCCCCTGCCTATCACCTCTCCTCTGCACGGTCCATCCATCGCTTTTAGCTTGTCCCTTCCCTTCACCTTTTCATCCTGGCTCCCTCTGCTCTATCTTTGTCCAAATGAAGAATCTCAACCTGAAGCATCGATTGTCCATTTGTCAGCTCAGATGCTGCCTGATCTGCCAAGTTGCTCCAGATTATTGCGTGTTGGTCATAAACGTCATGCATTCTGATCCACCTGTAGCGATGACTTTATTGCGCAGTTTATGGGGCAGCAAGGCACTCAAGTGAGTCTGATGCACTTGTGCCTGTGCCAGGCACAGAACCACAGTCCAAGTCTCAGGAACCCACTCCTGCACCTCAAGGCGTGGAATGCAGATGGCACAGAACAAAGCTCACACGACAGCTGCCAGGTGTTGGGCACCAGCCGCCAGCTGTGTTTCTGTGATCCGGTGACTGGGTTCTGAGGTAAGCAGTCTCTGGGACTCCTTTCACTGGGAAAGGTTACGGATGGTGCTGTGATTAGATCAGACCACAGAACTGGGCGATTGTAAGACAGGGCTGTGGGATGAGGGAGGATTGAAGAAGAATGCAGCAGAGCATTGTTGTGGTCCTGGGCCAAGTTATGATGACAGCTGAAGCTCCGGAGCTAGACAAGCCTCTCACACTGATCAGGGAGGGGATTATAGGCTGCCCTTTGGGACTGGAATCTAAGGACAACTTGACAAAGAAGTGGGTCAGAGTTCATAGTCGGAGGGGACTATGGAAGTGACAATTAGTGAGCTGTGTCACACCAAGGAGATGGAGATTACCTGGATACACAAGTCCAGAAGGCAGTCACACGCCTCAGTGAACTATGTCTAAATTGATGAATGGTCATGGCCAGGATAGTAAGATTGCAGAAGAGACAGAGAGTGTAATCCAAAGGACTGTTCTGGAGGAAAAGGGAATGTGTGAACTGTTCATAGCACCATGGCATGGGAAGCTACTCCCATGGGGGAGGGGGCAAAGTCAGAGTCAAGCACCAGCACTTGATAAGCACTAGTGATGCTAATAGCTAACAAAAATAACAGAACTAATGACTAACCTGTATGAAAAAGTTCAAAAGTTCAAAGTAAATTTCTTACCAAAGTACAGATATGTCACCATGTACAACACTGAGATTTAATTTTTTGGGGGCATAATCAATAAGTTCATAATAAAATAATGATCATAATAGAATCAATGAAAAACTGTACCAATTTGGGCTTTCAACCAATGTGCAAATGACAACAAATCATACAAAATACAAAAGTAAATAAATAAACAATGAATATTGAGAACATGAGATAAAGAGTCCTTGAAAGTGAGTCCACTGGTTGTGGGAATACTTCAGTGGTGGAGCAGGTGAAGTTGAGTGAAGTTTCTTTGGTTCAACAGCCTGATGGTTGAGGGGTAACTATTTCTGAACCTGGTGGTGTAAGTCCTGAGGCTCCTGTATCTTCTTCCTGATGCTGGCAGCAAGAAGAGAGTATGGCCTGGATGATGGGGGTCCACGCAGCAGCGCTCCATGTAGATGTGCTTAATGGTGGGGAGGGCTTTACCCGTGACAGACTGGGCCGCATCTATTACACTTGGTAGTATTTTCCAATCAAGGATATTGGTGTTTCCATACCAGGCTGTGACGCAGCCAGTCAATATACTCTCCACTACACATCTATAGAAGTTTTTCAGTTTTAGATGTCATGCCAAATCTTCACAAACTCCTAAGGAAGTAGAGGCAGTGCCATGCTTTCTTCATAACTGCACTTATGTGCTGAGCCCAGGACAGGTCCTCCGATATAACAACATGGAGGAATTGAAAATTACTGACCCTCTTCACCTCTGATGAGGACTGGCTCATGGATCTCTGGTTTCCTCCTCCTGAAGTCAATAATCAGCTACCTGATCTTGTTGATTTTGAGTGAGAAGTGGTTGTTACGGCAGCACTCAGCCAGGTTTTCAATCTCCCTCCTATACGGTGATTCATTACCACCTTTGATTTGGCCTGCAACAGTGGTGTTGCCAGCAAGCAGACACCTAGCCGCACAGGCATAAGTGTAAAGTGAGTAGAACTGGGGGTACACTCACAGCCTTTTGCTGCACCTGCGCTGATGGAGATCGTGGGGACGCTGTTGCCAATCCGAACTGACTGGGGTCTGCAAGTGAAGAAGTCGAGGATCCAATGGCGCAAGGAGGTATTGAGACCAAGGTCTTGAAGCTTATTGATTAGTTTTGAGGGGATTATGGTATTGAATGTTGAGCTGTAATCAATAAGGATCATTCTGACTCATGCAAGAAAGTTTCAGAAGATTATATCTCAGGCAAAAGCTGGCAAATAGGAGTATCTTGGATGGGGCATCTTGGTTCGCTGAAGAGCCTATTTGTGTGCTGTTATGACTTGATGACTCGATGAGTTAGGTAGGATGAAGAAGGAGGTTCTGCCAAAGGTTTAAGGGGAGCTCAGGGCAAAATTAAAAAGCAGAAGCACAGCAGGGTTAAACTGTGGATTGCTATCTGAGCACACACATTGGCAAAGGGAAAATAGGATTAGTTAGGTAGTTAACTCTTGTTAATTAGGTAAATGCATGGTTCAAAGCTTGCTGTGGGAAATATAGGTTTGATAAATGGACACTGACATTACTTCTGGGGACTTAGAGAGCTGTTCTCCTGGAATGGGCTCCTCCTGAATCGCACTGGACCAGACAATAGACAATAGGTGCAGAAGTAGACCATTCGGCCCTTCGAGCCTGCACCGCCATTCTGAGATCACGGCTGATCATCTACTATCAATACCCGGTTCCTGCCTTGTCCCCATATCCCTTGATTCCCCTTTCCATAAGATACCTATCTAGCTCCTTCTTGAAAGCATCCAGAGAATTGGCCTCCACTGCCTTCTGAGGCAGTGCATTCCAGACCCCCACAACTCTCTGGGAGAAGAAGTTTTTCCTTAACTCTGTCCTAAATGACCTACCCCTTATTCTCAAACCGTGCCCTCTGGTATTGGACTCTCCCAGCATCTGGTACATATTTCCTGCCTCTATCTTGTCCAATCCCTTAATAATCTTATATGTTGCAATCAGATCCCCTCTCAATCTCCTTAATTCCAGCGTGTACAAGCCCAGTCTCTCTAACCTCTCTGCGTAAGACAGTCCGGACATCCCAGGAATTAACCTCGTGAATCTACACTGCACTTTCTCTATAGCCAGGATGTCCTTCCTTAACCCTGGAGACCAAAACTGTACACAATACTCCAGGTGTGGTCTCACCAGGGCCCTGTACAAATGCAAATAGATATCCTTGCTCTTGTACTCAATTCCCCTTGTAACAAAGGCCAACATTCCATTAGCCTTCTTCACTCCCTGCTGCACTTGCTCATTCACCTTCAGTGACTGATGAACAACTCCTAGATCTCTTTGTATTTCTCCCTTACCTAACTCTACACCGTTCAGATAATAATCTGCCTTCCTGTTCTTACTGCCAAAGTGGATAACCTCACACTTATTCACATTAAATGTCATCTGCCAAGTATCCGCCCACTCACTCAGTCTATCCAAGTCACCTTGAATTCTCCTAACATCCTCATCACATGTTACACTACCAACCAGCTTAGTATCATCAGCAAACTTGTTGATGTTATTCTTAATGCCTTCTCAACACCAGAGTCCCAATGAATCACATAAATGGAATTGTAGACAGGGTAGTGAGGAGCAAGCTTGACAAGTGTGACAGTCTGGGAACAGAAAATGTGAACAGACAGATGCAGACCGAGAAAATCCAGAATTAATAAAAGCTGCAAAATATCAAAACAATGATCTTTATTTCGGTTCTACAGATGCTGGAAATCTTGAGCAACGCGCACAAAATACTGAAGGAACTCAGTAGGTCAGGCAGCATCTATGAAGATTAATGTAGAGTCAAAGATTCAAAAATTCAAAGCATATTTATTATCAAAGAATGTTTGCAATACGCAGCCCTGAGATTTGTCTTCCTATAAACAGCCACGAAACAAACAAAACATAGAATCCATTCAAAGAAAAAAAAATCAACCCCCCTCCATGTATATAAAAAAACAAATTGCGCAAAAGGCAAAAAAAAAGCAAGAAACACAGAATATAAAACAGTAATCCAAACGTCATTGAAAGAGTCCAGGCATATTCAGTTCAGTTCAAACTAGCGCAGTGTTGTTCATTATCTGCAGCACCTCCCTGCCACCCTGATCAAAATCGCTCAAAATAGCACCAAAAAGAGAGTGACCAGAAACTGGAAACACACCATAATGTGAAACCTGAGTCCAATCCACAAACCACGTCGATTACAGCTTGCCCAGGACCCAGGACTCCGCAACCATCCTCCGGCAGCATCATGCGAGAGGGAGAGAGAAAGACCATTTGAACGAAGGGACCCTCCACCGGGAGTGGCAAGCGAGAGGCTGGTAGACACTGCTGAGCGCTCTTTCGTCCTCAGTAATTTCAATCTTCCTTGATGCTTTAATCAGCGAGAATGGGGAGGATGGGGATTTGGAAGGGCTGGGCCTCGAAGTGTGTCCTAGATAACATACAGCTGTGGTATTGATGAAGAATGTTGCCCAGGATACAATCCAGACAGGTATTGGCATAGATTCCTACCAATGACCAGAGCACTCTACCCTGTGTGAGGCCATGCCTACAGAGTGAGTTTTTGGTTTATATCCCAAAGCCAAGGAAGTGCTCTTGTCCAGTAATGAGCAGGGACATGGTACTAGATCCATGCTCCCTGCTCAGTGCAAACATTACCCTATGGTGGGAATAGTTCATGGAGAATGCACTGGGGAACCGGGCAGGAGCAGGTGACACTCCACTCACTCCCTGGGCATTCTCAGGAAAACTAATGCAAGAACAGTAATTCCAATCAGAGGACAGAGAGGGTGAGGATGATGTCATTCCTTTCATGGAAAGATGTCTTTCTGAACAAGTGTGAAGATTATTTGAAAGGTCAAGTGTACTTGCAATCAGAATTGAACAGGTTTAGCATTATTGAAGTAATTAATCTATGGTCTGTTGGCTAATAAACAGTAATGTTCCCCACAGCCTGCACAGGGTGTACACCCCTGCTGTTTACTGGTATTTCTGCATCATTAGCCTGCACTGACATGTCTATTTTGCATCATAAAATGTTGACTTTAATTCAAAATCTTTATAAAAACAACCAGGGTAGGGAGTGCATTAGGGGAAGGGGGCTCAAGCTTTCATAGAGCAGTACAGGCACATGAATAGGCCGTTTAGTTCATGGTATCTGTGCTGAACTTGACATAAATTAAACTAAATCTCTGCAAGAAACGGCATAACTCTGAAAGTCACTCATTTGCATTCTCTCTTCTTTCAGATTATAATCCATCTTTTGATTCTTATTACTGGACTGTAAGACCTCTAATTCCCCATGTTAAATTCATTTGCCAAATTCTCACTCAATCACTCTATCTATACTCGGTGGCCACTTTATTAGGTGTCTGTACACCTGCTCGTTAATGCAAATATCTAATCAGCTAATCATGTAGCACCAACTCAATGCATAAAAGCATGCAGACATGGTCAAGAGGTTCAGTTGTTGTTCAGCCCAAACATCAGAATGGGGAGGAAATGTGATTTAGGTGACTGTGACCCAAGAATGATTGTTGGTGCCAGATGGGGTGGTTTGAGTATCTCAGAAACTGCCAATCTCCTGGGATTTTCATGCACAACAGTCTCTAAAGTTTACAGAGAATGGTGTGAGAAACAAAAAAAAATCATCGAGTGAATGGCTGTTCTGTGGCTGAAAATTGCTTGTTAATGAGAGAGGTCAGAGGAGAATGGCCAGGTTGTTTCAAGCTAACAAGAAGGTGACAATAACTGAAATAAGCATGCACTACAACAGTGGTGCGCAGAAGAGCATCTCTGAACATACAACACATCGAACCTTGAAGTGGATGGGCTACAGCAGTAGAAAACCACAAACATACACTCGATGGTCACTCCTGTAACGGAAACAAAAGGAATGTGATATTTATTCAGTCATTATTTTGGCTAAATGATGAATACTGGGGAAGACACCAGCAGGAATGTGTGTCTCTTCTTGGAAGATTATGATATAATCCTTTACCAAGAAGGGTCTTTGCATTGATGCCTCATCCTTCCAACAACACCTTGGACACTGCAGCACTTCCTTCAGATAGGTTTGTTGTCCAAAGCCAGTTTGGGATTTCTCATTATCTTCTGTTCAGTTGGTGTTACCCACCAAGTAGTTCAATCAGAATATAAATAGGAGGATGTGTTAGTTGGCCCTTTATTCACTGTCAGTGTTGTGTAGAGTGAAGGCCTACCCTCTGGCTGGAAGTTCAATACTTGGATACGGAGAAAGTACTTGGAGTTAAAGGTCACAAAGATAAATCACACTTCACCAAACACTTTTGTGTTAAAGATCAAAATTAATCAGCTGTGATTTGCAATGTTATCAATTTAACCTTGTCAATTGTAGTGTTATAGAGTTATACTGCACATAAACAGGTCCTACTACCTGTAGTGCAAACCAAACGCCGGAGGTCAGGATCCAAGTCAATTATTGGAGCGGTGCGACGGAACCACTAACAAGCAAGCTCATGGACCATAGTCACCCAGCCTTCTGCTCCCCTGAGTCCAGTGAAATGAAGACGATGTGGTGAGAGAGGAATGCAGGGATCTGTTCCTGAAGGCACTGGCAATTCCCGACAGGAGACAAAGCTGGGGGTGGAACTTGGAAATCGTGTTAGAATTGCTTTTGAATTTACCAGATTTTATCTCAAAATCAGAATCAGGTATAATATGATTTATTGTGAAATTTGTTGATTTGTGGCAGCCGTACAAGGCAACAGCATAATGTACATAAAAAACTACAAATTACAGCAAGTATATATGTATACTAAATAGTTAAATTAAATAAGTAGTGCAAAAGCAGAAATAAAAAGCAGTGAGGTAGTGTTCATGGGTTCAATGTCCATTTAGGAATTTGATCTCAGATGGGAAGAAGCTGTTCCTGAATTGCTGAGTGTGTGCCTTCAGGTCCTTCCTGACAGTAACAGTGAGAAGAAGGGATACCCTGGGTGATGGGGGTGCCTTAATGACGGACGCTACCTTTTTGAGGCACCGCTCCTCGAAGGAGTGATGGGTACTATGAAGGCTAGTACCCATGATGGAGCTCACCAACGTTACAACTCTCTGCAGCTTACCCTGATCCTGTGCAGTAGCAACTCCACCCCCCCACCCCCAGCCGGACGGTGATGCTGCCAGTCAGAATACTCTCCACGGTACACCTGTAGAAATTTTTGACAGTCCTCTCAAGCTCCTAATGACATATAGCGACTGTCTTTCTTTCTTTATAGCTGCATCAATATTTTAGGACTATGTTAGGTCTTAAAAGATATTAACACCCAAGAATGTGAAATTGCTCACTCTCTCCACTTCTGATCCCTCCAAGAGGACTGGTGTGTGTTCACTCATCTTACCCTTTCTGAAGTCCGCAATCAGCTCTTTGGTCTGTCTTACTGATGTTGAGTGCAAGGTTGTAGCTGTGAGACCACTCAGCCAGCTGATATATTTCACTCCTGTATGGGCTTGTGTCACCATCTGAGTTTCTGCCAACAATGGCTGTATCATCTGCAAATTTATAGATAGCATTTGAGCTGTGCCTAGCCACATAGTCATGGGTGTAGAGAGAGTAGAGCAGTGGGCTAAGCACTCATCACTGAGGTGCGTCAGTATTGATTGTCAGTGAGGTGGAGATGTTATTACCAATCCGCACAGACTGTGGTCTTCCGGTTAGGAAGTGACGGATCCAGTTGCAAAGGGAAGTACAGAGGCTTAGGTTCCGTAGCTTTTTGATCAGGATTGTAGGAATGATGGTGTTAAACGCAGAGCTATACTCAATAGACTGTGTACTGACATTGGTATTTGTATTGTTCTGGTAATCCAAGGTCATGTGAAGAGCCAATGAGATTGTGTCCACTGTAGATCTATTGTGGTGATAGGCAAATTGCAGTGGGTCCAGGACCTTGTTGAGGCAGGGTCGATTCTAGCCATTACCAACCTGTCGAACCATCACCGTAGATGTGAGTGCTGCTGGATGAAAGTCATTAAGCCAGCTCACTCTGCTCTTCTTGGGCACAGGTATGATTCTTGCCCTTTTGAAGCAGGTAGGAAATTCCGACTGTAGCGGTGAGAGTTTGAAAATGTCTTTTACAGCCACACCAGTTGGTTGGCACAAGTTTTCAGAGGCTGGCAAGGTACTCCATCGGTGTCTGCCACCTTACGAGGGTTCACCCTCCTGAAAGACAGGCTGAATTCGGCACCTGAGACAGAGATCACCGGGTGCTGCACGGATCCTCATAGCTGTAGTCTTATTCTCCCTTTCAAAGTGTGCACAAAAGGTGTCAAGCTCGTCTGGGAGTGAAGCATTGCTGCCATTCATGATGTTGGGATTTGCTTTGTGGAAGGAATGACCTGCAAACCTGCAGAGTTGACATGCATTCAATGTTGCCTCCAACCTCACCTGGAATTGTTTCTTCATTCTGAAAATAGCCCTCTGCAAGTCATACTTGGTTTTCTTGTACCAACCTGGGTTGTCAGACTTAAATGTCACAGATCTAGTCCTCAGTGACTACAAACCTGGTTCATCCATAGCTTTTGATTTGGGTCTGTACAGTGAGTTCTCATAGGCACACAGTCATCCACACAGGTTTTAATGAAGTCGGTGACAACTGCGGTGTACTGATTGAGAATCGAAGATGAAAACTGTCACTCAGAGACATTTGAAATTGAACAAAAAAACCAGATTTTTAAATACTGAGCATTGGTGATTTCTTGAGTGTTCCTGCCACAGCCAGCACAGTAAATCCTCACATTTTGTCTCACATGAATGGCAGCATTTCTTGGAACGGGCTGAGGATGTGGGAAGGTGACCAATGAATTTCTGCTGCAGTCTGGAACTTATTTGTGGTGCAGTGGCCAATAGACATCACAAGATGGCAGCACAGGTCAGTAGGATCATTCAGGGTATCTGGTGCAGCCGACCTGACCCTGTCATCCATGACTGACACAGGCAATGATGCAGAGCTCACCATCAGACAAATCCTGAGGGATGATCACCACCGCAATCTCCAGGCCCTAGGGAAAGGCTATAAAGAGTCCCAGTGCCACCAATTCCCATATCCCCAGAATGGTTTAAAATTAATTATATGATATGGACAGACTGGTGAGCTCATGGGATCCAGAACCATTTAGATGGTGTAGAAGGTCAGCAAACCATTTGGTTCAGCTGGTGGCCATAGCCCACACGTTCCTTCTACATCTCACTCTTTCACCACTATTGCCTTCCTTGCTTGTTTATTCTCCCCTCCACGTGCCCTTCCTGAGCTCTGCATTCCAAGCAGTCTCTGTGTGAGGAAGAATCTCCCACATTCCCACCTGGATTGGTTCCCCTCTCCTCCCTCAAGTGGAAGCACCTCCTCCAGATCTGTCCCATCAAGCCTCTCTGCGGTTTACAGACTCCCTTCAATCTCCTCTCCATAAGTAGTGAGACCTGCCTCAGCCTGCGTGACCTTTCTTGCTATTTATCTATTCTTTCTGGCTTCAATTAACTATTTAATTTAATTTCATGTATTTTTCATGCGTTCTAGTTTTTTTCATCTTGTTAAATTCTCCAAATAATGCTGTAAAATTCTGTTAAAATCAGAAATATATAACAAATCTATCTCGAGCTTTGTCTCCACTCTGTGCTCTCCTTTGCCTAGCCCCTCCACCCCTCGACTGATACCCCATTCCTCGGCACTCAGGAAGGCAGAGGGCCAGTGGGATCATCTGTTCCCCCGGCCCAGCTAATTATGGCTGTGTGGGGACAGTAGGTGGAGGTTTCAGCAGGTGGACCCATTCCAGTGCAGTCTGTCACTTTTTCCCCTACCGTGGACTGTATCTTCCTCACACCTTCTCCAACACCTCTCATAGCCCCATGGATAAGTGTACAATGTGGCTGTCCCTGCTATTCCCTTCCACCAATGATCTGGTGTCTAGTACGATACAGTGACCAAATGGGTCCATAATCCTCACTGTAGTGTGGCTGATCTGCTCCCTCTCCAAGTGCAGATGGCTGCTAGCTTATTGTTTCGAGACTCATGTCTTCAAATGGAAAATATTACTGTGGAGTCCTTCTGCGTAGAGACAGGCCGCTTGGCCTGTTGTGTCCCCAGATCCTGAGTTAACTGATTGCTGCAGCTGGCTTGATCCGATGACAGGTTTGAAACTTTGTGAGCCGACACAAAATACAGCCCTGGGTATGTGCCAATTGCACAGCCACTATCTCCTGGTGTGAATACAAATGTACAGTAGGCAGTCAGAATCTTTAACCCGGGGCAGAAATGTCAAGTATTCAAGGACATTCTTTGAAGCTGGGGAGGAAAGGTTTAAAGGAGATGTGCTGGACAAGTCTTCTCACACAGAGAGTGGTGGGTACCTGGAATCGGTTGGTGGGTGTGGTGGTGGCATTTAGAAGACTATTAGACAGACACAGGGGTGTATGAAGTGTTCGGGGAGGGATAGCACCTCTCATGAAGGGGCTTGTTGCACCCATTCTTGGGGCAGCTAGATCACCTTTGGTCCCCACACCGCTCTCATTGGTGGCTCTAAGCACCTGTTTGAACATCAATATGCAGGGAATAGAGAGATATGGATCACATGCAGGCAGAAAAGATGTAGTTTAATTTGGAACTATGTCCAGCGAGGAACTTGTTCCTGAGTGTTCTATGGAGAATGAGGTTGAAAGGGATAATAAATCAGCCATGATCAAATGGCTGGGCAGACTCAATGGACTAAATGGTCTAATTCTGCCCCTATGTGTTATGATCTTATGGTCTATGACGGACCAGGTTTCCAATAACACAATGTTCAAAATAAGTTTATGATCAAAGTACATATTTGTCAGCATATACTACCCCGAGATGCATTTTCTCTGACACCTGATAGCTTCTGAGGAATCATGGGAAAAGTATTCAAAGTTAATACATTCCTCATGATTCCTCAGAAACTTTCTTGCTGACTGCTTTCTGTTGTTATAACAAATTTGATAATTCAGAGTACTATAAAGGGGCTTCTGTGATTCAATTGTCAAAAGATATTATCATTCCAAGCATAACAGAGGCCGGTTTTGTATCTAGGTAACTCATTGACTGATGTAGTTAATGGTCACTGCATGGTATAAAAGTTCCAAGGATGGAGTTGTTTGCAGAGCTAACAGGCTGAGTGTCTTGCAGGATCTCTGTGAGGTGGTGGTACTTGCAACTTTCTCGCTTCACCTGATGAGCACACTCCCATCCTCTCTAATCTGGCCTGTAAACAAGAGCAGAAAGAGCTGGGAACACTCAGCGGGTCAGGCAGCATCTATGTGGAGTGAAACAGAGTTAACATTCCACGTTGATGACCTTTCACCGCTGTGTTTTGTATGCTACAGGACCAATGCCAACCCAGTGTTCATTAAAGACAATTATAAATTTAATACTGCTTTATGGAAGAAATTCCAAGGTGTTGTAGAAAACAAATCTGTTAGAGTTCCCTAAATCGAAGCAGAACCAGATCTTCCCTGAAATCCTGTTGCAGCAGCTCTGCATAATGAAGGGGACTTTTGTATCGGATTCCGCTGCGATGAGTCACCCAGCTTCCCTCACAACACACCATGTTTGTCAGCTCTGACAACAGCAGCCATCTCTGTCTGCACTGGGTATAGAGAGCCACCATTATACCCTCAAAACCAACCCCCAGGCCAATCCCACCCACTGCCCACCCTGTGCTCTGCTAACCATGCCCATGGAAAGGACTGTGGAATAATTCAATATTATTATTTTATAAATGGGTAGTTCTCAGCATTTCAAATACATTTCAAATCCCATTTCCATAGAGATTTAGCTCAATTATTTTATATGTTATTTAAAATCTTACTACAATCTCACTATTTCACTTGACCTGACCCACTTTTCCATCAATGCACATTTACACTATTTGGTCATTTCAATATATTTTGCTCAATATTCCAGATAAGGATAACATAATTAATGTGCAATCTCATTATTTTATTTACATACACTACAAAAATGCAAATCTGAGTTACTTCATATTTATGCAAAGCCAAAAGCTACCGGCTTATAGACATTACCCGGAAACAGGCCATTCAGCCCACTGAATTTCTGTTGGCCAACACACATCCATTTACACTGATCGCAATTTTTATTCAGCTTGCATCTTCGGATTTTACCACATATCTCCCCACTAGGGGCAACTTACAACAGCCAATATACCTACCACCTAATGAGGGAGGAAATGGAAATGCCCAGAGGAATCCTAAGCAAGTACAGGGAGAACGTGCAAACTCCACAAAGACAGGATTCAAGACCAGATCTTTGGTGCTCTGAAGCAGCAGCAGCAGCTCTATTCTCTGTGCCACTGCACCACTTTTGATAAGACATAACCTTCCAAAAGAAACAAAGGCGACTGAATTTATTAATGATATCAGGGCATACAATGTTGAATAACCCAGTGATCACCCTTGTGGTTACCCTTAGTGCTTACATTAATTTAAATTAAGTTGTACTGGGATGTGGTTATCACTGGGAAGAACAACATTTTTATTGCCTCTCAACAGAAGTCAATTAAAAATAAAATATTTTGGTAGATCAGGAGTCACATAAAGGTCCCTCTGAAAGACATCAGAAACTGAGTTTTACTATAGTCCAATGTTTCCATGGTTACCCCAACACTAGCTTTCCATTCCAAATTCAGTTAATTTATTATACTCAAGTTTAGCTTCTAAAATGTATAACTTATTATTGATTATTCTGATGTATTGATAGTAATCTGAATCATTAACTGTGTTCTCTCTCCTCAGATACTCTTGGTATTTCCAGTAGTTTCTAGTTTTATTTCAGGTTTCCAACATCTGCAGTACTTTGCATTATTTATTCCATGAATATATGCATACATTTTTGCTGTTGTCAACAATTTGACCATACTATTACACTTGCAATATATTCTCATTTAGGCTGAGCTGCAAGGTTCATTATGGAGAGATAGAGACAACACTGTGTGTAAAGGCTGATTTATATTTGTGTGTTGCATCTACGCCATAGGTACCGTGTACCCTACACCATAGGGTGACGTGCACCTCCCCAAGAAACTCACTCACGCGTCGCGGCGACACAGACTGCAACAACTGTGATTGGTCTGCTTGGTAGCATCGCATTTCCGGTTGCTTCTTCTCCGCCGTGTCTATACACCGATTCGATATAGATGAACCAAATCATCAAATCTACCTGCCAACATGTGACAATGTTTGAAATGCATTTCCTTGTCCAGGTCTCTCACGAAGAAACTCAACACAGTGGCATAGAAACCCCACCACCAACTAGCGTTTTGGTGTACACTGACGCAAGCTCGCTATAGCGTAGACTGATGCAGAAGTTAACATCAGTGCTACGCTGTAGCCTGTACGCACAAGTGTAAATCAGCCTTCAGAGTGAATTTTGGGTTTAGGTCATTTACATGTAGCAAATGGCCTTGGCTATCAGTCTTCTGTTCCTTGATAATGTATTGTGGATTTAATTTGAAACAATGCATTCCTGCATGCGAATAGAAGGCGTGAAGTTTGCATGTAGTTTCAAAAGAAAGCATTATCTATACTTCATAAATGTGGAATTATCCTTTATGCTTAGCACATAAATATCGAGCCCCACATTGGGCCAGCAGACCCTTCCACCAAAAGCGTCTCCATGTGATGCCTGTTGTACCTTCTCGAATAAAGAGGCTGCTTTGTATCTAAAAGTAATTGTCTCCAGTGATTTCACTCCTGCAACAACACACAGGATTCTTTGTACTCATGGAGATCTCTGACCATCCACAACCTCAGCTACTGTATAATCTTGTTTGTGTATTTGACTGTTTTACCCAGGGCAACTTCTTCACACAGAGGGTGGTGTGTATATAGAATGGGTTGCCAGAGGAAGTAGTGGAGTCAGACACATTTAAAATGATCGGAAAAGGTTAGGGGGTGTGGGTAAATGGGATTAGCTTGGTCAGGCAAAAGGGTCAGTATTGTCATGCTGGGGTGAAGGGCCTGCTTCTATGCTGTATGACTTAATGACTCGAGGTCAGGGTCACATTGCAAGCTTCCTAACATCAAGGTTCAAGGTGGCAGAACTCTGTAATTTGTGATGTTAGTGGAGGGTTGGTGTCAGGAAGAGTCCGGTCCAATCAAAGACAGTCAAATTAGAGCGTGATTTAACTGCTCTAATTGCAGACTGTCAGCAACGCCCAGAGCACTGTGTCAGAGTGGGTGGTCCTCAGCATAGCTGGCCAGATGTGCTAACAGAATGGCCTTAACAGCTGATGATTCTCACTGGCTTACTGCTTTTCAAATCCATCGCCATTTTTAAACGCAACAAACAAATTCCTGGAGAAATTTGGCAGGCCAAGCAGCATCTGTGGGTATGAAGGAACTGTTGGCATTTTGGGTCCTGATGCAGGGCTTTGAATCTGTAACCCAGCACAGTTGTCGCCTGACCCGCTGATTTCCTTCAACTGTTTTTTTTTATGTTCCAGATTCAAGCAGCTCATAAACACACAAGACTCTGCAGATGCTGCACATGCAGGCTTGTGTGTTTCACATTCTACAGGGGTTGTTTTGAGAGCATCCTGAGCAGCTGCATCACTGCCTGGTACAGAAGTTGCACCATCTCAGACCACAAGACCCTGCAGCGGATAGTGAGGTCAGCTGAGAAGATCATCGGGGGTCCCTCTTCCTGCCATTACAGACACTTACACTACATGCTGCATCCACAAAGCAAACAGCATTATGAAGGACCCCATGCACCCTCAATACAAGCTCCTCTCCCTCCTGCCATCTGGGTAACGGCACCGGAGCTCTCACGACCAGACTATGTAACAGTTTCTTCCCCCAAGCTATCAAATCCTCGACACCCAGAGCCCAGACTGACACCAATTTACTGCCCTCTACTGTGCCTATTGTTGTGTTTATTATTTATTGCAATGCCTGCACTGTTTTGTGCACTTTATGCAGTCCTGGGTAGGTCTGTAGTCTATAACCATATAACATATAACAATCACAGCACGGAAACAGGCCATCTCGGCCCTCCTAGTCCGTACCGAACTCTTAATCTCACCTAGTCCCACCTACCCGCACTCAGCCCATAACCCTCCACTCCTTTCCTGTCCATATACCTATCCAATTTTACCTTAAATGACACAACTGAACTGGCCTCTACTACTTCTACAGGAAGCTCATTCCACACAGCTATCACTCTCTGAGTAAAGAAATACCCCCTCGTGTTTCCCTTAAACTTTTGCCCCCTAACTCTCAAATCATGTCCTCTCATTTGAATCTCCCCTACTCTCAATGGAAACAGTCTATTCACGTCAACTCTATCTATCCCTCTCAAAATTTTAAATACCTCGATCAAATCCCCACTCAACCTTCTATGCTCCAATGAATAGAGACCTAACTTGTTCAACCTTTCTCTGTAACTTAAGTGCTGAAACCCAGGTAACATCCTAGTAAATCGTCTCTGCACTCTCTCTAATTTATTGATATCTTTCCTATAATTCGGTGACCAGAACTGTACACAATATTCCAAATTTGGCCTTACCAATGCCTTGTACAATTTTAACATTACATCCCAACTTCTGTACTCAATGCTCTGATTTATAAAGGCCAGCGTTCCAAAAGCCTTCTTCACCACCCTATCTACATGAGACTCCACCTTCAGGGAACTATGCACTGTTATTCCTAGATCTCTCTGTTCCACTGCATTCCTCAATGCCCTACCATTTACCCTGTATGTTCTATTTGGATTATTCCTGCCAAAATGTAGAACCTCACATTTCTCAGCATTAAACTCCATCTGCCAACGTTCAGCCCATTCTTCTAACTGGCATAAATCTCCCTGCAAGCTTTGAAAACCCACCTCATTATCCACAACACCTCCTACCTTAGTATCATTGGCATACTTACAAATCCAATTTACCACCCCATCATCCAGATCATTTATGTATATTACAAACAACATTGGGCCCAAAACAGATCCCTGAGGCACCCCGCTAGTCACCGGCCTCCATCCCGATAAACAATTATCCACCACTACTCTCTGGCATCTCCCATCTAGCCACTGTTGAATCCATTTTATTACTCCAGAATTAATACCTAACGACTGAACCTTCTTAACTAACCTTCCATGTGGAACTTTGTCAAAGGCTTTGCTGAAGTCCATATAGATTACATCCATTGCCTTACCCTCGTCAACATTCCTCGTAACTTCTTCAAAAAATTCAATAAGGTTTGTCAAACATGACCTTCCACGCACAAATCCATGCTGGCTACTCCTAATCAGATCCTGTCTATCCAGATAATTATAAATACTATCTCTAAGAATACTTTCCATTAATTTACCCACCACTGATGGCAAACTGACGGGTCTATAATTGCTAGGCTTACTTCTAGAACCTTTTTTAAACAATGGAACCACATGAGCAATACGCCAATCCTCCGGCACAATCCCTGTTTCTAATGACATCTGAAATATCTCTGTCAGAGCTCCTGCTATCTGTACACAAACTTCCCTCAAGGTCCTGGGGAATATCCTGCCAGGATCCAGAGATTTATCCACTTTTAAATTTCTTAAAAGTGCCAGTACTTCCACCGCTTTAATTGTCATAGGTTCCATAACTTCCTTACTTGTTTCCCACACCTTACACAATTCAATATCCTTCTCCTTAGTGAATACCGAAGAGAAGAAATCGTTCAAAATCTCTCCCATCTCCCTCGGCTCCACACATAGCTGACCACCCTAATTCTCTAAGGGACCAATTTTATCCTTCACCATCCTCTTGCTTTTAATATAACTATAGAAACCTTTCGGATTAACTTTCACCTTATTTGCCAAACCAAACTCGTATCTTCTTTTAGCTTTTCTAATCTCTTTCTTAAGATTCCTTTTACATTCTTTATATTCCTCGAGCAATTCCTTTACTCCATGCTGCCTATATCTTTTGTAGACATCCCTCGTTTTCCAAACCAAGTTTCTAATATCCCTTGAAAACCATGGTGCTTTCAAACCTTTAACCTTTCCTTTCAACCTAACAGGAACATAAAGATTCTGTACCCTCATAATTTCACCCTTAAATGACCTCCATTTCTCTATTATGTCCTTCCCATAAAACAACTTGACCCAATCCACTCTCTCTAAATCCCTTCGCATCTCCTCAAAGTTAGCCTTTCTCCAATCAAAAATCTCAACTCTAGGTCCAGTCCTGTCCTTCTCCATAATTATATTGAAGCTAATGCTATTGTGATCACTGAACCCGAAGTGCTCCCCAACACATACATCTGTCAGCTGACCTATCGCATTCCATAACAGGAGATCCAACACTGCCCCATCTCTAGTCGGTACTTCTATGTATTGTTGCAAAAAACTATCCTGCACACATTTCACAAACTCTAAACCATCCAGCCCTTTTACAGAATGAGCTTCCCAATCTATGTGTGGAAAATTAAAATCTCCCACAATCACCACCTTGTGTTTACTACAAATATCTGCTATCTCCTTACTCATTTGCTCTTCCAACTCACGCTCCCCATTAGGTGGCCTATAATACACTCCTATCAGTGTTACTACACCTTTCCCATTCCTCAATTCCACCCAAATAGCCTCCCTAGAGGAGCTCTCTAATCTATCCTTCTAAAGCACCACCAAAAGATTTTCTAGTGTAGTTTTTTTTCTGTGTTGTTTTTCATGTAGTTCAGTGTAGATTTTGTACTGTGTCATGTAACACCATGGTCCTGAAAAATGTTGTCTCGTTTTTACTGTGTACTGTACCAGCAGTTATGGTCGAAATGACAATAAAAAGTGATTTGACTTGACTTCTGTTATTAAATGATTGAAAGTCCATAATATTCTATGATTTTCTACATAATATTCTACATTTTTATGTTTCTGTGTATTCAAAAATACTTAATATTACAATTTAAATTAAATTTAAATTGAAGAATTAAAAATAATGTTTAATAATAGATTTATCACAAAAAGTAAAAAACTAAAATTGTTAAAATATTGAAATAATTTAAGTCAAGTTAACAGATTAAATCTCTACTTTTTTCTCATATTGTTATTATTCTTCTCCACGTTTTGTGGCTCATCAGGTGGCAACCTTTGTGAGACTGAGTTGCTGGCCCGGAACAACCCAGCACAAATGGAAAGGGTGCAAGGAGCCGGCCGGATTCAAATTCGGGACCACTGGCCTCAAAGTCCAGTGCTGATGCCAGCACACCACTGGCCAGCTTTTTTCCCTCTCACCATTATCCATTCATGCTAGTTCTCTGGGGGTTCCTATTGGCCTCATTTCTTCACTTCTTTCCCCGTTACCTATTCTCCCTCATGTTCCCATTAACACCATTTCATTCTCTCAGGTCGTTTAGAGCAGCTGGTTAACCTATTGAATCCTTTTGTCTTTGGGAAGTGGGAGGAAGCAGGAGCACCCCCAGAGGAAAGCCATGCAGTTACAGAGGGAACATGCAGACTCCACACAGACAGCGCTGGTGGTCAGTATTGAAGCTGGGTCAAGCTATCATGCAACAGTGGAACTAACTGTTGCACCACTGAATCAGCCTCAGTTTTAACATTGTAGACGCTTCTTCCACTTCAGCTCAGTAGGCCCGTGCTTCAGAGTGGGCACATGTGCAGCCCTTGGGACACCGCTAAGTGTAACCAGGGTGACCTGGGGTGGGCTTCACTAACTGAGGTGGTGGGTGTAGCTCTCAGCAACTGGGGGTATATCTCATTGTAGGATTTGTCTCCCCGAGTGAACCAAGGACCCCATGGTTGGAACAAGAGGGTCTAGAGACTCACCACAGCATTTGTAAGGTACTTGGATTGGAAGGGTGCAGGGGGATATGGGCCATATATGGGTAAATGAGATAGTTCAGCATGGACCAGTTGAGAAAGGGGCAGGTTCTATGTTGTATGACTCTATTACTCTCTGACAGTATCCAAACCTCACTGAGGGTGGACTACATTTTGGACTCACAGTCGCTGTTGGTTAGCACAATGCTCTACAGTGCCTGCAAACAGATATCGTGGTTCAATTCACTGGTGTCTGTAAGGTGTTCGTACATTCTGCTGGATCTCTGTTTATTTTCTGATCCTTCCAGGAGTCAAAAAAATGGCAAGCAGTCTTAATTCCAAGATTTAAGTTTATTTTAGAAAACAAACATACAAATACTAAGCAAACTAATTAAAGAGCTGAGAAACAATACTAAGAGCGGAATTAATGCTAAGGGGAGTATAGACTAAAGAATAAAGATGGTACTTCTGTAAAATCTATCACTTTTATAGATGAGATAAGGAAATTCCTTAGGTACAAATTAGTTAATAGGCTACATAAATAAAACAATTACATCATGAGAGTGCTAATACTTAGCCAATGAAAAATTAGGAAGGTGTTAAACAGCTAGTTTAGCTGCTATACCGTTTTCTGTCAGTGTGAAAAGCACATGAGTTTGTTAAAAAGTACAAATCTTATAAAAATTATTTTTAAAAAATAGTGGTTTCCAACAGTTCTCTCCTGTGACCCCTTGGGTTTCCTCCGGGTGATCCGCTTTCCTACCACAGTCCAAAGATATACAGTTGGGGTTGGTGAGTTGTGGCCGTGCTATGTTGGCACTGAAAGCATGGTACACTTGTGGGCTGCCCCCAGCACATTCTTCAAGTGTGGTGGTCATTGATGCAAATGATGCATTTCACCGTACGTTTTGATGTTTGATGTACATGTGACCAATAAATCTAAACTCTATGACAGGGAAGTCATTTATCTTTCTGCTCTCTTGTCAACTACTTGAAAAGGGGACATTCTCCCCATCCTTGTTGTTAGTTATGGTGTATATTGCATGAGCCAGTACTGTAAACAGTTAACCTGGTGGTATCTTTAATGGCAAACTTCACAACATATGCCAGTGATATTAAACCTGATTCTGATTCTGGCTGTGTTCCTAAAAGGATAAAATATCCACTCCAAACCTAGGTCCATAATTGTTTTGAAATATTCTGAGACTGGAGAAAATGCAGTCTTTTCTCACATTCCAGAAGTGTGAATAAGGCCATCATTGCAGATAAACTTCAATTTGACAGGTAAAACTCCAAATGTTCTGGTGTAAACCACAATAAACAGCATGACAGATGTTGAAATGCTACATCAACCATCAAAGTAACATGTAAAAAACTGCAATGAAATGAGAAAGGGTGGAAAATACGTGAATGACATTGCTTCAGCACTGTGGAAGAGTAAACCCAGCATGGTTCGAAGAATGGAATTCCGAGTGCTAATCAGAAACACAACATGAAATAATGGCTGTGTTTATTCCAATTGGCAATGTTTACTTAACCTTATCAAGCTAATTGCAATTGATTGACTGACAATTTTATTTACCAGCATGCAAATATCAAAAAGTACTGTTAATTATTTTGATTATAGGGTTTTTTTTTGCTTTTGCACCAAATTAAATCAATGACAGAAAGTTAAATAATTGCATTCCTTCGGCTAAAATATTCACTTTGCAACAATTCACAACTTCGAAATAATTTAGAGTTTCTTTCTGCAATGACAAAACATGTTAGTTCACAGTCAATAAACTCAGAAGGCAGTGCATGTGGGACATAGTGAAAGGACATTAAGCTCAAGTCCCAGCATGGAGCAAGTCGCAAATCTGCCTGTGAATTGGACCTGGGCCACAATGAGTTAACTGGGCTGAATCTGTGGTGCCTCCAGGGAAGCTGACTCCTGTCATTCCATCGACTCTGAGCCTCCGAGCTGCAGTTCGGTAAGTTCCGAAATGCTGAGGATACGGGAAGGAAAATGGAAGGGCTGGGATCAGCAGTCCCATGTGTCAAAACAGAGGCGTCCTGGGTTATGAACGACCTGACATAAAAAAATCCAACAGTACACTTTCAAGATAATAATGGTGGGGTGGCTCTGTTGGTAAAAAATAAATCAAATCCTTTGAAAGAAGTGACATAGGATCGGAAGATGTAGAATGCTTGTGGGTAAAGTAAAACTACAAGGGTAAAAAGACCTTGATGGGAGTTAAATACAGGCCTGTGAACAGTTGCCATGACGTGGAGTACAAATTACAATAGGATATAAAAAGGACATTTAAAAGAGCAATTTTATAATAGTTATGGGGGATTTCAATATGGAGGTAGATTGGGAAAATTAGGTTGGTGCTGGATCCCAAGGAAAGGAATTTGTAAAATGCCTATGGAATTGCTTTATCAAACAGCTTGTGGTTGAACCTACTAGGGAAAAGACAATTCTGGATTGGGTGTTGTGTAGTGAACCAGATTTGATTAGGGAGTTTAAGATAAAGGGACCCTTGGGAGACAATGACTATAATGTGATAGAATTTACCTTGCAGTTTGAGAGGGCAGAGCCAGAAATCAGACAAATCAATATTACAGTGGAATAATGGGAATTACAGAGGCAAGGGAGAGGAGCTGGCCAAAGTTGATTGGAAAGGGATGTTAGCAGGGATGACAGCAGAACAGCAATGGCTGGAGTTTTTGGGAAGAATTCCAAAGGCACAGGATAGATACATCCCAGTGAAAAAGAGGTATTCTAAATGGAAGGTGAGGCAACGTTGCTGACAAGGGAAGTCAAAGACAGCATAAAAGCAAAAGAGAGGGTATATGGTGGGAATTTAGAGAATTGGAAAGCTTTTAAAAGCCATCAGAAGGAAACTAAAAAAGTAATAAGAAGAGAAAAGCAGACATGTGAACGTAACTACCCAGTAGTATAAAAGAAGATACCAAAAGCTTTTTTCAGATTTATGAAGAGTAAAAGAGAGACGAGAGTGGATATTGGACCAATGGAAGATGATGCTGGAGAGGTGATGGGGAAACAAAGCAAAGGCAGACGAATTTAATAAGTATTTTGCATCAGTCTTCACTGTGGAAGACACTAGCAGTATGACAGAAATTCAAAGTGTCAGAGCCAGAAGTGAGAGGAGTTGCTATTGCTAAGGAACTGAAAAGTCTGTACAAAGTTAAGTCACTTGGACCACTTGAAAGAGGTAGCTATAGAGATTGTGGTGGCATCAGTAGAGATCTTTCTAGAATCACAGGACTTGGGAATGGTCCTGAAGGACTGGAAAATTGCAAATGTCACTCCACTCTCAAAGAGGGAAGGAAGGCAAATGACGGGACTTTATAGGGCAATTACCCTGACTTCAGTGGTTAGTAAGATATTAGAGTCCATTATTAAGGATGAGGTTTTGAGGTTCTTGTGGTCACATGATAAAATAAGCCGAAGTCAGCATGATTTCTTTAAGGAGAAATCTTGCTTGACAAATATGTTGGAATTCTTTGAGGAAATAAAAGGCAGAATAGACAGAAGAGAGTCAGTGAATGTTGTTTATTTGGATTTTCAGAAGGCCTTTGACAAGCTGCTGCACTTGAGGCTGCTTAGCAAGATAAGAGACAATAGCAATACAGAAAAGATACTTGGATAGAAGATTGGCTGACTGCAGGAGGCAAAGGGTGGGAATAAAGGCAGCCTTTGTTGGTTGGCTGTTGGTGACTAGTGATATTCGGCAGGAGTCGGGGTTGAGTCCGTTTCCTTTCCTGTTATATATCAATGATTTGGAGGCCAGATTGATGGCTTTGTGGTTAAGTTTGTGAATGATACAAAGCTTGGTGGAGGGGCAGGTCGTGTTGAGGAAGCAAGGCGTCTACTGGAGATCTTAGACAGATTGGGAGAATGGGCGAAGAAGTGACGGATGGAATACAGTGTAGAGAAGTGTATGCTTATACAATTTGTTAGAAAGAATAAAGACAGATTATTTTCTAAATGGGGAGAAAATTCAGAAATTGTAGGTGGAAAGGGACTAGGAGTCCTCGTGCAGTATTCCCTAAAGGTTAACTTGCAGGTTGAATCAGTGGTAGGGAAGGCAAATACAATGTTAGCATTCATTTTGAGAGGATTAGAATACAAAAGCAAGGATATAATGCTAACACTTTAAGGCATTTATAAGTCCAATCTTGGGGTACTGTGAGCAGTTCAGGGCCCATTACGTCAAAAAAGATGTGCTGACATTGGAGCAGGTTCAGAGAAGGTTTACGAGAATGATCCCAGGAATGAAAGGGTTAATGAATGAGTTCTTTTGATAGTTCCGGGTCTGTACTTACTGGAGTTTAGAAGAATGGGGGAATCTTGTTGAATCCTATCAAATATTGAAGATCCTAGATAGAATGGACATGGAGAAGATGTTTCCTATAGTGGGGGAGTTTAGGATCAGAGGGAGCAACCTCATAATAGAATCTTATAGACTCTTTGGAACTGAGATGGGGGAGCGATTTCTTTGGCAGAAGGTGGCAAATCTGTGGAATTCATTGCCACAGATGGTTGTGGAGGCCAAATCATTGGGTATATTTAAAGCAGCAGTTGACAGGTTCTTGATCAGTCAGAGCATCAAAGATAAAGGAGAGAAGGCAGGAGAATGGGGTTAAGAGGGATAATAAAACAATCATGATGGAATGGTGGAGCAGAGTCAATGAGCCAAATGGCCTAATTTTGCTCCTGCGTCTTTTGGTTTTACAATAATAAAATGTATTCATTAATGAATATATTAATGACTTTCATTAATGGTTTTCATTAATGACTGGATACAGTTTAAATTCCATTAATTTAATTATGAATACTGACAAATGGAATGAATGAATAATAACACGCGCATGTAGATCGATATAATAAGAGCAACATAGGTAGAAAACAGACATTTCCAACTTACAGAGAAAGTGGGCTTACGGTCATTTCTCAGGAACAGAACCCTTACAGTATTTCACCTGGGAACTACCTGTACATGTCACTGGGCTACGTTAGAATGATTGACGAGCCTCATATACGTACATGTGAGGGCCCAATGCCCATTTCTGATATATCAGCAATACCTGAAAGTAGTCTGAGATGATCTTTGCAATTCAATTCAAATCAGGCGGAACAAGATCAACCCAAACATTTCACATTTGTGATTTCTCTAGTTTGTTTTTTATACTTTCCCCAGAGTTTCACAGATCACATTGTTATTATTCTCTATAGCTCCAACTCACTAATGTCTACTTGCAAACCCAAAGCAAAATGAAACGTAGAAGGCCATGATCTGAGTTAATATGTGATGTCTATGGAGGTGACTGGAATCACCAAATACAGGACAACGAGAGAAAGGAATCATTGGGATTGGACATCTACCACCTGGGCATATGACAGGTCATCACATGACTACATGTTCCATGAAATGTGACATGTCATTGTGGGTTGAGTCCAGGGCTGGAAGGGCTGTTATCCATGAAGTGCTTGATTTGTCTTGTATAATGAAGAATGAGAAGAGACTTCATTGAAATTTTCACATTCTAATACTACTCGACAAGCTGGAGTCAGGAAGGATGTTCTCCTTTTGTGGGGGATTTAGGATTACTGTGTCTAGATACACAGCATGGTATTTACTGAGGAGATGAGAATATTCTTCACTAAGGGTTTGGTGAGCTTGAGGTACTCACTAGCACAGAAGGCTGTGAAGGACAACTCACCAAATGCATTTAAAAGGGAAACACATTTTCCTTGTATGTAGATTCTGAGGTCTTCAAAGGGGTGTTGCGGACAAACTAGAAATGGGTATTGATGTGGCAATTCAACCATGATCCTGCTGCGTAGCACAGCAGGTTCAAAGGGCTGAATGGCCTGCTGATGTTCCTAATAGAGTCTTCCAGTGCAGAAACAAGACCTTCAGCCCACTGAGTGTATACTATTAAGCACAAATTTGCACTAATCCTATAGTAATACTATTTTATTCTCCATGTTTTCCCCACAACTCCTGCCAGGTTCTCATGTATCTGCCTTTACCACCACCCCATGTCCACAGATCCCTCAAAGTCAATAAGGTTGTTAAGGAAGCATGTGGTGTGTTTGCCTTCATTGGTTGGGGGATTATATTCAAAAGTCGTGAGTTGGATTCCAAGAGGGTGAATTTCTAGAATGCCTAGGAGATGGCGATTTAGAGCAGCTTGTGGTTGAGCCCACTAGGGTATCAGTTGTTCTGGATTGGGTGTTGTGCAATGATCCAGAATTGATTTGAGAGCTTAAGGTAAAAGAACCCTGAGGAGAAAGTGATCATAATATGATCAAATTCACACTGAATTTTGAGAAGGAGAAGCTAAAATCAAGTGTACTGGTATTACAGTAGAGTAAAGGAAATTACAGAGGCATGAGAGAGGAGTCAGGCAGAATTGATTAGAAAAGAACACTGGCAGGGATGATGGCAGAGCAGCAATGGCTGAAATTTCTGGAAGGAATTTGGAAGGCACAGGATATATATATATATATATCCCAAAAAGGAGGAAGTTTTCCAAAGGTAAGATGACACAACCATGGCTAACAAGAAAGGTCAGGGCCAACGTAAAGGCCAAGGAGAGGGCATATAATAGAGCAAAAATCAGTGGGAAGTTAGAGGAATGGGAAGCTTTTAAAAAACCAGCAGAAGACAACTAAAAAAGTCATTAAGAGGGTAAAAATAGAATATGAAAGTAAGCTACCCAGTAATATTAAACAGGATACCAGAAGTTTCTTCAGATACATAAAGTGTAAAAGAGAGGCAAGAGTGGATATTGGACCCCTGGAAAATGATGCTGGAGAGGTAGTAATGGGGGACATTGAAATGGCGGAAAAACTGAATAAGTATTTGGCATCAGTTTGCATTGTGGAAGATACTAGCGGTATGGAGGAAGTTTCAGATGTCAGAGGTCATGAGTGTGTGAAGTTACATTACTAGGGAGAGATTGATTCTTGAGAAACAGAAAAGTCTGAAGGTAGATAAGTAACCTGGACCAGATGGTGTACACCCCAGGGCCCTGAACGAGGTGACTGAAGAGATTATGCAAGCATTTGTAATGATCTTTCAAGAATCACTAGATTCTGGAATAGTTCTAGAAGACTGGAAAATTACAAGTAGTACTCACCTCTTCAAGAAGGAAGAGAGGCAGAAGAAAGGAAACTATCAGCCAGTTAGTCAGACCTCAGTGGTTGGGAACATGTTGGAGACAATTGTTAAGGATGTGGTTTTGGAGTATTTAGAGGCCATAATAAAATAAGCTGTTGTCATCATGGTTTCCTCAAGGGAAAATCTTGCCTGAAATATCTGTTGGAATTCTTGAAAGAAATAACAAGCCGGATAGGCAAAAGACAATCAGTTGATATTGTGTATTTGGATTTTCAGAAGCCCTTTGTCAAGGTGCCACACATAACGCTGCTTAACAAGCTATGACCCCATGGTACTACAGGGAGGATTTTTGGCATGGATAAAACAGTGGCTGACTGGCAGGAAGCAAAAAGTAGAAATAAAGGGAGCCTTTTCTGGTTGGCTGCTGGTGACTAGTGGTGTTCCACAGATGTCTGTGTTGGGACCAATTCTTATATGTTATTTGTCAATGATTTGGATGATGGAATTGATAGCTTTGTTGCAAAGTTTGGAGATGATACAAAGATAGGTGGAGGGGCAAGTAGAGAGGCTACAGAAGGACTTAGACAGATTTGGAGAATGGCAAAGATATTGCAGATGGAATGCAGTGTTGGGAACTGTATGGTCATGCACTTCGGTAGAAGATATGAAAGGAGAGAAAATAGAAAAAAACTGAGGTGCAAAGGGAGGTGTGCAGGATTCCCTAAAGGTTAATTTGCAGGTTGAGTCTGTGGTGAGGAAGGTAAATGTGATGTCAGCATTCATTCCAAGAGGACTAGAATATAAAAACAAGGATATAATGTTGAGACTTTATAAACCACTGGTGAGGCTTCTTTTGGAACATTCTCAGCAGTTTTAGGCCCCCGAGCTTGGAAAGGATGTGCTGAAACTGCAGAGGGCTCAAAGGAAGTTCGCAGAAATGATTAAAGGTTTGAACGGCTTGTCATATGAAGAGTGTTTGATGGTTCTGGGCCTGTATTCACTAGAATTCAGAAGAATGAAGGGTGACCTCATTGAAACCTAGCGAATGATAAATGGCCTTGATTGAGCGAATAAGGAGAGGGTATTTCCTGAGGTAGGAGAGTCTAAGACCAAAGGACACAGCCTTAGTGTAGCGGGACATCCTTTTAGAACAGAGATGAGGAGAAATTCTTTAGCCAGTGGTGTCTGTGGAATTCTTTGCCACAGGCATCTGTGGAGCCAAGTCTGTAGACATATTTAAGGCAGAGGTTGATTGGTCAGTGTATGAAGGGATACTGGGAGTAGGCAGGAGATTGGAGCTGAGAGGAAAAGTGGATTTGCCACGATGGAATGGCAAATGGGCCAAATGGCATAATTCTGCTCCTATGTGTTAAGGTCTTATGGTAGTGTTGCAGCTCTATAAAACTCTGGTTCGACCTCACTTAGAATATTGTGTTCAGTTCCACGTGCTTTATTATAGAGGGATGTGAAAGCTTTAGAGAGAGTGTGTAGGAGATCTACCAGGATGCTGCCTGGACCAGAAGTCATGTCTTTTGAAGATAATTTGAGTAACTAGGGCTTTTTATTTTGGCACAAAGGAGAATGAGACATGAATGGACAGAGGTGTACACACTGTTAAGAGGCATAGATAGTGGCAGTCAGAGACTTTTCCCCAAGACAGAAATGGCGAATACAAGGGTGTTTAATTTTAAAGACGTTGGAGGAAAGTACAGGGGGATGTCAGAGTTAAGTTCTTCACATTGAGAGTGGAGTGTGCATGGGACGCCCTGCTTCGGGTGGTGATGGAGTCAGATACATTAGGGGCATTTAAGAAAGTCATGGAGGATCAAGAAATGGAGGGCTACGTATGAAGGAATGGTTAGATGGGTCTTAGAGAAGATTAAAAGGTTGGCACAATGTCATGGGCCAAAGGGCCTGCGCTGCTTTATGATATTCTATGTTCTACCGCTCATCTACACAGTAAGAGTGGCCATTAACCCATCAACTTGCATGTCTTTAGTACATGGGAGGAAAACCAGCACTGCCAGGGGAAACCACGTGGTCAGAGGGAGAAGGTGCAAACTCCACACTGACAGCAATGGATATCAGGGTCCATCCTGGTCACTGGGGCTGTGAGAAAGTGTCTCTACCTTCTCACTGTGCAGCCCAACAGTGCACCATGAGAAGAGAAAGATTTTCTTCAGAAAAGTGTGAATTTTAGCCACATATTTTGCAGGCTCTCAGGAGTGTTTGAGCACTTATAGTGCTCAAAGAGATAGAGTCTCTACCTAAGCAAATCTATAGTCTGGTTGTGTAAATATTGATAAAATTCCTTTTGACTGGCCCAGCCCTACTTAAGAGTTAATACCATAGATCTGTCTGGACGAAAATGTGAGTGTAGCTTAGGCATGGTGCTTTATTAATTTGAACTTTTTAAAAAGTTATTTTTCTAAACACTATGAACTTTTGTGTTGGCATTAAAAAACCTGCAATTATCTGAAGTTCCAACGTTTGGCTGAAACACATTTTGGCAGCTGATATATGAAAAGGAGTTCAACCTTGTCAGTGTTTGCTCTGCAGAAGTAGGTCAGTGACACTTCGGTGCAGAAAGCTTTTAACCCAGTTGGATTCCAGTGGTGCTGATGAAAGTTGACGACCACAGATCAATAACTGTTGTGTCACCCACAACAGCAATGTCACAGTATGTCAGTCTGTCAGCTCCTGCAAGTCCAACGTACACACTGCTCGATGCATTGTCTCCACCGCCACCAGTAAACATCCGTCCCAAGAGAAATAGCTGGCCTTGGGCACTATTGTTCACCATGCTTCCTCTGTGGATATACATTATACATTCTGATTCCACATTTGTATTGGAAAATCTTTGTGTGAACCTGTCATGCTCTAATTACACAATATCACTGTAGGCAACAAGAGTGAATACAGTGTCACAAGTCTGCATTGTCAATAAAACTGCTCTACATGAGAAATATAAACTGTTGTGGCTTTTAAATAGGGATTTTTTAGATAAGTTTCCTTAATTCAAATTAAATATGACAGTGTACCTCTATACTAGTGAATATTGTGGTATATTTATTATTGTTTAAATATTTATCCCATACGTAATCCATAAGGTGCAACTTGACACGTATGTAATATGTATTCCTGCATATGTATATTGCTCATCTTTAGTTGTTTTTCTCAAGTGGTAGGAGGCTACCTTCCTAAATCATTACAGTCTGTTGTTATTCCCAAAGTGCGGTCAGGCTAACAGTCAGGCTAACAGTACTGCAAGAATGGCTAAATCTAACCACAGGTCATGGAGGTGTGCAACCTGCAGCATGTACAGTTATCTGGCTCCTGCTATACTTGTCCTTCTCGATACTGGAGCTTTTGTGGCAAAGAGCGGATGATTCCTGCACTATGTATAGCCCTGACAAGTTATTGCACTGTGCATAGCTTTAATGAGCTCTTGCACTGTACTCTGCCCTAATGAGTTATTGCACTGTCTTTAGCTCTGAGCACTACAGACATTCCAGATGAGTTCTGGCGCTGTATATTCTCAGTGGTTACTTTGTTAAGTACTTATACACCTGCACGTTATTGCAGATATCTAATCATGCGGCAGCAACCCAGCCCAGAGCTAGATAGGTATCTTATGGATAGGGGAATCAAGGGATATGGGGACAAGGCAGGAACCAGGTATTGATAGTAGATGATCAGCCATGATCTCAGAATGGCGGTGCAGGCTCGAAGGGCCAAATGGTCTACTTCTGCACCTATTGTCTATAGTCTATTGTATAAAAGCATGCAGATATTATTAAGAGGTTCAGTGGCTGTTCAGACCAAACATCAGAATGGGGAATAACTGAGATCTGTTACAGAGAATGATGCAAAAAGCAAAAAAAAACATCCAGTGAGTGGCAGTTGTGTGGGTGAAATCGCCTTGTTAATGAGAGAGATCAGAGGAGAATGACCAGACTGGTTCAAGCTGACAGGAAGGTGATATTAGCTCAAATAACCTCGCATTACAATAGCAGTGTTCAGAAGAGTATCTCTGAATGCACAATATGTTGAACCTTGAAGTGGATGGGCTACTACCACAGACAGCCACACCAGGCTCCACTCCTGTACTTAATAAAGTGGCCACTGAGTGTATGTCCCTGATCAGTCATTCCACTGCGTACAGCTCTGATGAGTTGTACTGCATACACTGGGAAGCACACACTCCAGCCATGGTGTAGCCAATGGGCTCGATGTGCTAAGTGGGCCACCAATCACCTGAGACCCTTGTCTACATGATCCCAAGCATCTTAGGTGCTGCAGCGTCAATCAGAGTGAACTTACTTTCGTAACTCCATGATGGTCTGATTATGTAAAGCAGAAAGCAAAATGTAACTGATGTCAGTGCAGAGATATGAGGCCCTTTCCATACAGATCAGGTGAAAGAGGTTCACAAAGAGAAACCAAAAATCCTGGTACTTGCTTGGGAAAGTCACACTGTTTGGTCTGAATCTAGTTCAGTGACTATATTACCATTCAAGTGGGAAATTAAACCAAGACTTCGGCAGCTTTGTCAGGTGGTTGCAAATGTATTTTTGTCCAAGAAGAATAATTGTGCTGTTTCTCAATGAGTAATTATTTTAATGAGCCAAAGCAGAGACACCTTATATGCGGACACGAGCAGATGAGTATACACACACACACACACACACACACACACACACACGCACACGCACACGCACACACACACACACACACACACACACACACACACACACACACACACACACACATGCACACACACACACACACACACACACACACACACACACACACACACACACACACACACACAGAGTCATGGTCAGTGAAATAGTGACACACTCTGTAAAGGCTGTTTTTGTTTAGATGTTTTTTCCTTACGCACATTTATATTTTGCTCATTTATTGTTGGTGGGCTCAGGCTTATTCACTTGAACCGCAGGAACTGACAACAGTAAAATGAAACAACATTTTTCACAGCTTGGATAGTGTTTCAACCAGTGTAGGTACAAAAGCTCCAAGGAAACACTGGACGAGCTTTCTCCGCCTGGAAGGAACCCCTGATGTCACAATGATTGCTTTCTCGCAAAGTGAAACAGCCAATTCCTATTTCACTCAGCAACTTAATTTAACTAGTGATGTGGAGATGAAAGGAAACGTGGTAACTGCACAGCAGTTCAGAGCGGACAAGCAAAAAATAGACATTCCCAGAGGCAGGAATTTGTTTTGATGTTTTTTCTACCAAGGTAGAAAGAAGAATGAAATGTAGTTGGTAAAATTCAGTGAGATAATGATGAGAGTGAAAAGCAGACCTCAACATTATCAATCTCTGAATGACTCTTCTCACCACATTCCAATGAGGATGAAATAGGAAGATAGTGTAGATCAGCTAAAAGCAGATGGCATGGGAGGGAAGTTTTGAATTTCATGAGGCAAGAGGATCAGATCGAAGGGATGTTGGGTCATCAGGAAGGCTGTGATCAAGATCACAGGGATTGGGCCAATTTGCTCATGCTCTGATGGATAGTTTAGGCTCACATGCAGAAAGAGGGGACCAAACGGAGACTCTAAAAGGAAAGTTCAAATGGAAGAAATGGGACAAGTAAGTGAGGTGACAATACTTGAAGTGACGAGAAAGGATAAGGTGCGAGGAAGACCTGAAAACAAAATAGGGAAATCACATTGCTGGAAGTTTACTCAAGACTCCCAAAAGAACAGAGGGAAGTGGAACATTTCTAAGGGGTGCAAGTACAACGGACCATTAATGGACATGGAATTCAACTTGCCTGACATTAAGTAGGACAGTGCTTGTGTGAAGGGTGTAGAGGACACAGTACTGATTGTTTTTAATTAATGTGTATGAAGAACAGCATAGGATGTGTCCCTGAACATTGCAGAGACAAAAGGGCGATCTCTGGACTTTGCATGCCTCAATAAAATAACTTTTCAATCTATGCTCTATGTCTCAAACCATCCTCCTGCCTGCCTTATCCTGTGCCATGTATAACATAATCTGCATGACCACATTGGCTTTATCATTTACCTCAGGACTGAAGGAAAAACAAGTCATTCACGATGCCTCAGAAGAAGGAAGCGATTTAAACATACTCTAATGTTGCTCTAGAGCAGAAAAAAACATGGACTTTTGCCTTGGAAACCAACTTTCCAGTTACAGAAATACTTATTGATCATTTTTGTTTCCTTCCTGGCACAAAGATAATTTGGGATCCATTTTGCAAATCTTTCTTGAATCCCAGAAGTTTTACTTTTCTTATCAGTCTGCAATGTGAAACCCCAACAAAAGCCTTTCTAAAATCCATCCAGACTACATCAAAAACCAGCTCTGCGGTGCTGCTCCACCTGCTGAGCTCTTCCAGCAAACTGGTGCTCCACATTGCCGTATCTGCAGTCTCTTGCATCTACAGTGCACTCAGCTCCTTGCACTTACACAGACATGTGGCTCTTTTAATATCAGTTTAAGTTCCTGATATCATAACAATTTTTAACACTTACTTTACCCAAGCCAACTAAATAATTCTATTCCCCTTAACTGTGTAACCTCCCCACATCGACGTTCAGGGATCTATATGTTCAGATTCATTGCTTGGTGCAGTTTCATCTTCAATTATGGGTTTCCAAATGGACAAGAAGATTTTGTGTGATTTACATTGGTGGCATTATTGATCCAACTATGGTTCTAGCCAAGCAACTGATTGATAATTGTCTCGGAAATGTTATCCACTGGATCTTTCACCCTTCCTCTATCTGGTCCACGTGCCCTTCACCTCTCCCCTAATGGTTCCCATTACTGCCCCCCTTACAGATCAGATTATGCATCAGTGGCCTTTGTGTGCTCACTCATCACTTCCAGTAGCTGTCTCCACCTTACATCCTCATCTTTCTCTGCCCCCCCACCCAAGTCTCTATCTGCCCTTCATCACCTGCTTTTTATTATTTTTTTATTTTTTAAATTAGTTTCTCAAAACATTTTACAAATTAAAAACCCCAAATCCCAATGAGGAACATTAAAGCAGTGCAAAATTAAGCATACAATAACAATATGGTACAAAGGAAGAGAATTTAGCAAAAAAAAAAGCACCTAAATTAAAGACAAGTAAGCTTAGTGTCCTCCCCAAGCCCCACAGCACAAGAAAAAACAACAGCAACTCCAGACCGACCACAACACAATATAGAGAGTATAAGTCAGGACAGCCAAGCTCCCAGACTGTGAATACACTCAGCAACAGAGGATAATAATGCCTACTACCAGAAAAAAAAGGAAGCTGAAAGCAAGGGACCGAAAAGAAAAAAAACCCTAGTCAAGAGGAAGGTTATGAAAGTACTCGATAAAAGGTCCCCAGACCTTATGGAACTTTAGATCCGAATTGAGAACTGAATAATGAATTTTTTCGAGGTCCAAGCAGGCCATGATGTCGTTAAGCCATTGAGCTTGAGTGGGCGGGGCAACATCACTCCATCTAAGGAGGATCAAGCATCTAGCCAGGAGAGAGGCAAAGGATAATATTCGGCATTTGGTCGGACCCAGACATAAATCTGTCTTGCCCCAAAAACCGAACAGAGCAATTAAGGGGTTTGGTTCTAGGTGCTGATTCAGAATACACGATAACGTAGTGAAGACATCTTTCCAGAATTTCTCCAAGCTAGGACAGAACCAGTACATATGGATGAGAGAGGCCACGCCCCTCTTGCATTTATCACAGAACGGACTAACGCTAGGGTAGAATCGAGATAGTTTAGATTTAGACATATGGGCTCTATGAACAATCTTAAACTGTAAAAGGCAGTGGCGAGCACAAAGAGAGGTTGAGTTAACCGATTTGAGAACTGAATCCCAGCTCTCCTCAGATAAGGAGATATTTAAATCCTGCTCCCAGGCCATTTTGATTTTATCCATGGGGGCCCGTCATAAGGCCGCTAGTTTATCTCGGATGATTGATATTAAACCTTTACCTAGTGGATTCATGGAAAGAAATAGGTCCATAGCATTTTTCGCAGGCATTTCAGGGAAGTTAGGAATTAAAGGAGCAATAAAGTGTCGGATTTGGAGATATCTGAAAAAATGAGCATTGGGCAGATTGAACTTAACAGAGAGCTGCTGAAAAGAAGCGAACCGATTATCAATGAAAAGATCTTCAAAATGTCTAATGCCCTTCCTATACCAAACCTGGAAAGCTGAATCGTATGTAGTAGGTAAAAAAAGGTGATTATGAGCAATAGGGCTGGAAACGGAAAACCCCTGGAAACCATAGCATTTCCTGATCTGAGCCCATAAACGCAAAGTGTGTCTAACAAGAGGATTAGCTATTGATCTGGGCAGACTACTAGAGAGAGCAGAGCCAAGAAGTGCAGAGATAGATAATTCTTTGGTGGAGCTCAGCTCCATCGCCAGCCAGTTAGGGCACTCGGGTTGGCCATGGAAGAAAGACCAGAAGGTAGCACAACGTATATTAGCTGCCCAATAATATAAACGAAAGTTAGGTAAAGCTTAGATTTTTGGAGATGGATTTTATTAATTCTAGAGTGCTTATTCTGCCACAGATATGACAAAGTAATAGAGTCTAAGGAATCAAAAAAAGATTTAGGAATAAAAATTGGGATAGATTGGAATAGGTATAAAAATTTGGGGAGAACATACATTTTAACAACATTAATACGACCTACCAAAGAGATAGATAGAGGTGACCATTGTACCAGACTCTGTTTTATAGCATATGAAAGGTTGGCAAAGTTTTCACGAAAGAGATCTTTAAACTTCCTTGTGACTGTAATTCCAAGATAAGTAAATTGATTATGGACTACTTTAAAAGGGAGATCATGAAATGTTAGTTCTTGTGCTTCTTTATTAATTGGAAGAAGTTCACTCTTATGTAAATTAAGTTTATAGCCAGAGATCTGGCTAAACTGGTCAAGAAGTGAAAACATTAGAGGTAAGGATGTAGATGGATTTGAGCGAAAGAGTAATAAGCCATCAGAATAGAGAGAAACTTTATGCTCAACACCCCCTCTCCAAATCCCAGTCAATTCAGGGCAGTTTCGAAATGCTATCGCCAGAGGTTCCATAGCCAAATCAAAGAGAAAGGGACTTAAGGGGCATCCCTGGCGGGTGCTACGTTTGAGATTAAATACTTGGGATTTCTGAAAATTGGTTAAAACCCTTCATCACCTGCTTGTCTGCTTCCACCTATTATCCGCCTGCCTCTGGTCTCCCAACTCCTCCCCTCCCCTCCTCTACCTAGCTCCACCTGCCTATCATCAGTTACTCCTCCTCAGTTCACCTATCACCCTTTGGTTCCTGTTTCACCTTCCTCTCCTCTTCCCCTTTATACTTGCTTTCTGTCCATCATCATCACTCCTGATTCATTTCAACAATTACTTTCCTTCCACTGACATTGCTGAGTTCCTCCAATAAATTGTTGTTGCTTCCTCTACCAGAAAATATGGTTTATACGATTAGTCTTCAAAATAATAGAGCCACAGCATTCAGAGTCACTTGTTCATGCATTTATTAAGCTGACAAACATGAATATTATTGCCAATAATTAACATATTACAGCAGCATTTGCGACAAGTGTTGTGCTGAGAAGTTCAAAACAAATCATAGTCTCAAGCTCAATCTCTCCGTGTATCAACCCCAATACCATCTACACAGCAGACACTTTGGCAAACTATCTATTACTGACCTCCCCTATTCTTTATCAGTAATTTTAGTTCTAAAATCTTTTAAAGAAAACCTTGAGATTCAAGATCTGTGCTTTTTCCCTCAAGAAACCTCTAACTGAAGACTTCAATATAGAGTTCAGGTTTTTTTCTGTGCCTGTGCAATACTTTTTAAAATATACACTAAAATCCTTTGATTATAATATCTTTTAAATAGATGTGCTGATCATTGATTATTATTTATAATTATTAAAATAGAGCTAACATCTTTGATAATTACACTTCCATTTCTCAGAAACTCACTTGATACAGAAAAGATAAATATTAAAGTTCCAACATTACAATGGAGACACACTTCACAAAACTTTGCATTGATTCCAAAGTGTTTCAGGTGACCTTGAGGTCATGAATGAAAGGTGATGTATAAATGTAATTTCTCTTCAGTTTTACAATGTATGGAAACAAATGACAGCTTAAATAACTCTTTAAGAATTATCATAAAATTAGGTTACATATTTAGTTCCGTTTCCCCAAAACTGGCTGAATCAGCCCAAGGAATTAAGGAGTTTTTAAGCATATTGATTTTTCCTTACAAGTGAGATAGTAATTGCCTCCCTGATCAAATTGAAAGAACCATCCTTGGGAGATTCCATGAATTGCACTCATTTTGTAAGTCTTCACGAAGCCTCTTAAAATTTTCCATGTTTTTATTAAAATATTTAATATTCAGTGGATTTCAGTTAATTGGGCCAACAGTCAATTGGGGCAGCCACTTATTTGGGACAACTCTTAAAGAACAAAAACTAATTGAGAACATTGCTAGGATTCCCTTTGCTTATTTTGGACACTATGCTGCTCAATTGGAGCAAGAAACTATTGCCAAACAGGTTCTAAATAGTATCAGTCATGCATACTTGTGTTACTATTAGACACTACAATGTGCTTTTCAAGCAAAATTTTTAAATAGTGTCACTTGTGTTTGCTTCTGTTCAGAAGGCAGTCAATTGTTTGTCATTGATAGTTGCCAAGAAATGAGCTGGAAGACAACTCAGAACTGTTTTGATCACTGCGGTTTCAAGCATTCATGCTTGGAGATACCAGAAATGGGCAGGAGTAAAAATGAACAATTTTGCTTCTTCAACACTTCAAGTTAGGAACTTGAAGGTATTGACAATCATCTTGAATGTTTCAATGAAAATGAAGAGTTGGAGGATGCAATTGTCAATAGTATTGTATGAAGGCAATCTATTATCTGTTCTAAGTATTTCCACTGATTTTGTTTATTGCATACACTGCATGAATTTCTCCAAAAAATAACTATTTGGAACTAATACACAGATTTATAGTATTGTAGTACTATTGGTAGTATTCTAATCTGTTCTGCATTTCCTTTAAATGCACTATATGCTTCTGAGTTTGTGTATTTTTTAATACTTTTTTAACTATTTCCATAAAGCTTTGGCTAATTGGGGCAAAATTTACTGGGACAGCTGTGTCCCAATTAATCAGAATCCACTTTATGAAAGCTGAGAAATCTGTACAAAATAAAATGGTTTGCCGTTCAATAAGATCACAACTCAGTGGTTACCTATTTGCCACATTCTGGCACTAACCCCTTGATGATTTCATCCATTTCAAAGAATTATCTCCACTTGCCTTGAATATACTCAGGGGCTGAGCACTAAGAGCCTTCTTGGTAGAGAGTTCTAGAGACTCACTATCTCGGCCCTGAATGACAGCGCATAGTCGATGACCATATCTAGCCAGAGGAACCATTATCCCTGCATCTGCCCTGTAAAGAACCTTGGAAATCTGTGAGATCATCACTCATTCTTCAAAACTCAGGAAACCCTCACCTTACTCCCTCCTTATTCACAAATCCTCCATGCCAGGAATCAATCTGGTGAACCTCGATAGCATTCCTTCTATCGCAATGGTATCTTTCTAAAGAGAGGGAAATGACATGCCATGTGCCTGTAAATAATATTCCATGTTGCTGCAGTTTGGAACAATATATCTCTATACTCTTACCTTGGTCCCCAAAGGCCAATGTGCAGTTTGCTTTTCCAATTGCTTGCTGTGCTGATAAATGAACTTCCAGTAATTTATTTACAAGGACACCCAGGTCCATCTGAATACAGCACCTTTCAATCTCTCCTTTATAAAGATGTACTTAGCTTTTCCATTTTTGCTTCTACCAAATTGGATGACATTGCAGTTCTCCATGGTATCTTCCATGCTCTCGTCCATTAACTTAGCTTGCCTATACTATCCTGAAACGTCTCTAGTCCCTTACAACCCATACTCTCACCCAACCTCGTATCATCAGCAAACTTAGATATATTCATTTGGCCCCCATATCTAAATCATTGGTGTGGTCTGTGAAGATCTGGGGCCTCAGAACCAGTACCTGAGGCATCCCATGAATCATAGCCTCCCAACCCAAAAGGGACCCATTTATTGCACCTGCTGTTGTTTCGTTACTGCTTATTAACTAGTCCTCAGACCATGGCAGTATAGTGTCCCCAATCCTATGTCGCTTCATTCATCTCTTGTATAACTAATTATCTGTAAGTCTGCTACACAACAACCCTCTGCGTCTTCTGTTTGTTACAATATATAGGTATAATTTCTCTGCCCAGCACATTAATCTCTGATAATCCGGCATCTTGAAACTTTAGTGCCACCAGATGAGCAGACTATCTGGACTGTTAGATGCCATTTCTATAGTACCCTAACACACTTATAGGTAATATTCTTACAGATATTATACAATATAATAATCCATTTTTTCCAATGAACCCTGCAAGTTTAAAGCAAATGTGGGAAATGTGGCCCTAGTGAATAGGAACAGATTGAGGGAACCAAACACCTGGTGCATCAGAAGACAGCAAGGAAACAGGAGGTCTAGTGAGCGGGAAGGTTAGGTGGGAACTGGGAGATCTCTAATGCTCCTTAACTGCAAGGTTGTTAATGAACCCTTTCTCATTACATAAAACTAGATCTAAAATAGCGTGTTCACTCTTTGGTTAACATACTAATCCAGAAAAGATCTCTCAATACAGTCCATAGTTTCAGGATTCACTGTTTGGTTTGCAATGTCTGTATGTAGACTAAAATCACTTGTGTTTCCTAGGACGCACCCCTTAACTTCCACATTATGCAATGCCACAATTTACCAGCACTGGATGGTCCATACACAACTCCCACCTCTGTCATCTTCCCTGTGCTGTTTACACCTTCAACCAAATTGCTGCTACTTCCCAATTTCCAGAACTCTGATCCTCTCTCTTTATTTCATTTCATACCTCAAACCAGCTTCAAATACTTTCCCATTTCATCATACAACATGGAATATTTAATATCCTTGTTCATGGCAGATTTTATACGATGAAGTTTTAAATGGATGTGACAGAAAGTCAAAACAGCTGAATGTTTAAAATCTAGTCCAATGCCAAATTGGACGTGGATGAAAATTGTGCCATATCACTTTAAAATAGGTCTACAAGGGTGAAGCTGAAAGCAAATATCACATGTGATATTGTCTACAGATTGCTGGGTCCCAGGTTGTCACCTGATTAGGATTTGTGTTTTCTTTAACAAGGTCCATTTTGGAGGATTTGTTAGGAAAGGACTGGTGATTCCATCAAGAATGGTTCCTGGGGTAGGGAAGGAACCATAAATCATGAATGATGTGAAGCCAATAAAAGGAGATACATGGAAGGAGAGGGAAAGAGTGAAGGAAAGAGAGAGAGAGAGAGAGTGAGATAAAGAGATAGAGAGAGTCATAGTCATAAAAGACATAGAATACTACAGCCCTTCAGCCTATGTAGTCTGACCTGCACCCAAACCATAGTGCTCCAAACCCCTTACATCTATGTAACTATCCAAATTTCTCTTGAAAGGTAAAATCTATCCCACATCCACCACTTACACTGGCAGCTCATTCCATACTTTCGCACCTCTCTAAGTGAAGAACTGCCCCTTAAACATTTCACCGTTCACCCTTAACTTATGACCTCTACTTGTAATCTCACCCACCCTCAATAGAAAAAGCCTGTTTGCATTTACCCTATCTACCCTATCTATACCCTTCATAATTTTGTATACCGCCCCTCAACCTTCTATCTTTAATGTTCTAGGGAATAACCTGTAATAACCTATTCAAGCTTTCTTTATAACTCACGTTCTCAAGTCCAGGCAGCATTCTTTTAAATTTCCCTGCACTCTTTCAATCTTATTTACATTTTTCCTGTATGTAGGTGACCACAACTGCACACAATACTTAAAATTAGACCTCACCAGCACCTTGTATAATTTCAACATAACATCCCAACTGCAGTACTCAATGTATTGAATGTGATTCAATGAAAGCTAATGTGCCAAAAATTTTCTTTTACGCCCTCTCTACCTGTGATGCTACTTTCAATGAATTATGGACCTGTATTCCTAGATCACTTTGTTCCACCACACTCCTCAGTGCCCTACTGCTCATTGTTTAAGATCTACCCTGATTGATCCTCCCGAAGTGCAATACTTGTTTATACTTGTCTCAATTAAATTCCATCTGCCATTTTTCAGCTCAGTTTCCCAGCTGGTCCAGACCTCCAAACTTTGATAGTCTAATTCGCTAACCATGACACCCCCAATTTTGGTGACAACTGCATATTTGCTGATCCTGTTTCCCACATTATCATCCAGATCATCGATATAGATGACAAACAACAACGGGCCCAGCACTGATCCCTGCAGTACACCACTTGTCACAGGTGTCCAGTCAGAGAGGCAACCATCTATAATCTCTCTCTGTCTTCTGCTTTGAAGTCATGTCTAATTCAATTTGCTACCACATCTTGAATGCCAAGCGACTGAACCTTTTTGCCCAACCTCCCATGAGGGACCTTGTCTAAGGCCTTGCTAAAGTCAACGTACAGTAGATAATATGCATTGCCTTGCATATGAAGATCAATTTTCCTGATAACTCCCTCAAAAAACTGTAAGATTAGTTTGATGCAACTTACCATGCAAGAAACCATGCTGACAATCTATAATTAGTCCTTGTCTATCCAAATATCATACCTATATATCCAGTCCCTTAGAATACCTTCCAGTAAATTTCCCACTACCAATGTCAGGATCACTGGCCTATAATTTCCTGGTTTATTCTTAAAGCCTTCCATAAACAAAAGAAAAACATTAGCTACCCTCCAGTCCTCTGGCACATCACCCATGGCTAAGGACCTTTTAAATATCTCTGTTAGGGGCCCCTGCAATTTCTGCACTACCCCACCCCCAATATAGTATCCAAAGCGGTATATTTATTATTGAGAGGAATGGCTGCAGGAGTATTCTGCACTGGTTGCTTGATCCCTTTCCCCTTGTCTAACAGTCACCCAGTTACCTGCCTCCTGCAACTTAAGGGTGACAATCTCCCTGTAGCTCCTATGTATCACCTCCTCATTCTCCAGTATGAGCCAAAGGTAATTGAGCTGCAGCTTCAGTTCCTGAGCATCATGCTTGGTGTACATCGTGCAGAAGTAGTTATGAGGGAGACTGGAGGTCTCCTAAAGTTCACACATCTCACACAAGAAACATACCAGTAATTCTAGACCCATTCTCAGTGCACTAGTACTGTATTAACAAAAATAAGATTTACTAGAAATTTACTTAGAATTTCTACTTGCACTTCCCCAAAATCGTTGAACCAAAGGCAGACCCATCTAACAGTGCCCACTCCAAAAGTGACCACTCCACTTACACCTCCTTTCTTTTTACTGGCTCAAACAATGACTCACTCCTGATGAGATTTGCAGTTTTCAAATGGCTCCTGTCCTGCAAGATGTCGCTCTCTTACTCAGAGGAAGTGGACTGGAGTGGAAATGAGGAAAACGAAGAATTAGAAAATGGATAAACAAAGAAATGAGGAGAATGAAGAATTAGAAAAAGGAAATTAGTTAAATGAGTGGCAGGAGGGTAAAGGAGGAGCAAGGTGCAAGAATGTGTATTTTGGGTTGTCTTGGTTTGTTTTAAATGTTAGGTTGGACTTGTTGGATTTAAAGCCCACGAAGGAATATTTTGAGGTGAGTCTGGTAAGTGATCTGGAAGGGGACTCGGGGATGGTGCTATCCTCTCTTATTCTGCCCAGAGTTACCATCTGTGGTTATGGGCTTCTGTCGAATTAGGTTGGGCAAGTTGTAGAGGCATGAGTCTTACCACAGTCCCAGACAGAGTCAAAAAAGGTCAATGCAAAGGAAACAGAGATTCAAGTCATAGAAGAATTAAAAATGTGTTGAGATTTTTTTCACCTGACATTACAGGGTGTGGAACTCACTAATTCAAAGGAGACTAGTAGTGAAAGCAGATACAAAAGTGTCATTCAAGAGACACATGGAGATACCGAGAATGGAGAGATATGGATAATGTGTGTGTAGAAGGGATTAGTTTAATTTGGAATTTGCTTCATCAGTTCAGACCAACATCATCAGCTGAAGGGCCTTTCCCTGTGCTGTTCTATCTCCTATGTACTGCACACTAATAATCCCTTGTTTACTTGGTGAATGATGTTTATACAGGCAGCAAGTAGCACATCAGTGAGGTTGGTGAGACTGCTCAATCCTTGTCCCATTAAAACAAATCACCTGCTTTTCTTCCTTCCTGATCCATGCCCTATTAAAATCTCCACCTGTTTCTTTCTATAGAATCTCAGAACCATTACTCTCATCCCTCTAAATCTGGTCTCTTTGCTCCAATTTACAAAGGCCAAATCTAGTCTCATCCAATCCCAATCACATGATGTAAGCCCCATTTTTCCAAGGATGTTTGGACCTTGTACCTTCATTTGTGTTCTCCAGTAGATAACGAACCTTCTTGTTCACGTCTCCATAGCAACACGAGCACCTCATTCTTGGTTCATTAATTTTGGAGCTGGTGTCATGAAGGTCTAGAACTACAGGGAAAACACCCCTCCCACAAACCCTGCTACCCTCCCCCCAAATCCTAAGAGTTGTCATGATTACTTTGTCTTCATATTGATCCAGTTAACTTGAATGGGGCAGCTGCAGCACTGTGGCATCACAAGGGAGTCAGGGTTGCTGATTTGCCTGCAAGCTTGCTTCCGAAATGGGGCTGAGGCAGTCTTTGGAATGCTGGTTGCTGCTCTGAGTAATTACAATACTGGGGATCCAGGTTGCTTTTGTCATTGGCACACCTACTTTCTTCTGACCAGCACCATCCAGATTTCCGACCACCTGAATAGATAATAAGCCATTAGAGAGAACATGGTCAAGTGTTCGATTCCTGTGTATCTCGGTTAAACATCAATGCAAACGCTTGATGCATGTCCTACTCCGAGGAGCTTCTTTAGCATCTTTATTTAGCATCTTTTCCTAATCTTATCAATCGTTGCCAAGAAACACCATGTCAGAGCAGCACCATTATATGTTTGAAGCATTTAAAATCATTCAGTCCAGTTTAAGATATTTCTAACTCACGTGCATAAAAACACTCAAATACATACTGTATGTTCTATACAAGTGCATAATATAAAGAATGTAAGTAGCCTGAAACATAGTTCATCATAGAGTTATATATCATGGAGAGAGCCCTACTAAGTTCCCATTTGCACAATCCTACTTAAGAAATTAATCCTATTTTATTCTCCCCAAGTTCTTATCAACACTCACCGATTTCCACCACTCACCAACACAATTCTCAAAGGGTAATTAACCTACCCATCCACTTCCAAAGTTGTGGCTGTAATTAACCTGAATGTGCTAATTAGGTGTAGTTCAGAATTCCCAGTGTGACTGCTATGGAGATGGTGGATTTTGACTCTGAGCTCATGGACTCCATGAAAAATCCAACACTGCAGCCCACTTGGAATGGTAACAGAAGGGGTCTCATTCTCAAAGCAACTAACCAAAGCTCTAGTACTGCCTTAAGTCTCCAATATGCCAGTACACCTTAATTACAACAATCAATAAATAATTACAATGTGTACGAACAGATTAGAACAGCAGTGAGCAACTTGATTCAGGTCTCTCTTGGTGCTGACATTTATCGTCATAGTATATTTCACCTGATAGCTGCCTCCGTATGTGTACTTGTGCATGTGAGTTTGTATCTGTGTATATTTCTATTTGCAGCAACACACACAAAATGCTGGAGAAATCAGTAGGTCAAGCAGCATCGATAGAAAGGAATAACTGTCGAGGTTTTGGGCCGAGACTCTTCATCAGGACTGGAAAGGAAGGGTTACGGTGCCAGAATAAAAAGGTGGGAGAAGGGGAAGGAGGACTAGCTGGAGGGTGATAGGTGAAGTCAGGTGGGTAGGAAAGGGAAAAGGCTGGAGAGGAAGGAATGTGATGCGAAAGTAGAGTAGACCATTGGAGAAAAGGAAGGAAGAGGGAACTCAGGGGGAGGTGATAGGCAGATGAGAAGAGGTAAGAGGCTGGGGTGGGGAATAGAAGAACAACATGTCAGAGTAGGAATGGAAATCATAATTAAAATGTTTGGCCACCAGGAAATTCCACTTTTGGTGGATGAAGCAGAGGTGCTGACGAAGTGGTCCCCTGGTTTACAATGTAGAGGAGGCCACATGGGACCACTGGGCACAATAGATGACACCAGCAGATTTGTAAGTGAAGTGTTGCCTCACCTGGAAGGGGGTGAGGGAGGAGGTGAACGGGCAGGTGTAGCACTTGGGCTGTTTGAAGGGATAAGTGCTGGGAGTGAGATTAGTGGGGAGAGATGAATGGACGAGGGAATCACAGAGGGATTGATCTCTGCGGAAAGTGGATCGAGGAGGGAGGTAAAGATAGGTTTAGTGGTAGATTTTTGGAGATGGCATAAGTTGCAGAGAATGTGTTGGATGCAGAGGCTCATAGGGTGGTAGGTAAGGACATGAGGAAATCTATCTCTGTTAGGGTGACAGGAAGATGGGGTGAGCACGGATGTTCGTGAAATAGAGGAGATGCAGCTGAGAGCAGCTTCAATGGTGGAGGAAGGCAACCCCATTCCTTGAAGAAGAGGACATCTCTAATGTCCTGGAAAGGAAAGCCACGTCCTGGGTGCAGAGGTGGTGGAGATGATGGAACTGAGAAAAGGAAATAACACTTTTTCAGGAGACTGGGTGGGAAGAAGTACAGTCATGACAACCATGGGATTTGGTAGGTTTATGAAAGATATAGGTTGACAGTTTGTTTCCAGAGATGGAGACAGAGACAGAGTGAGAAAGGGGAGGGGGGTGTTAGAAATGGAATAACTATTTAAATGTATCTGTGAATGTGTATGTGTAAGTGTGCTTGTGTATATATACATATGAGTGTTTGTCTGTGGCATGTGTGCGTTCATGTGCATTTGTGCATCTTTTGGCATCTGTAGGAAACAATCTGGGTGACACACACAAGTGTGTCAGCTCATTGTACGAAATAAACAGATGATTGTGATAAAACAAATAAGAAAACAACACAATTTATAAACTTTTACAAATGTTAAAGAAGTTGACCACAAGAGTTCTGGCAGTTTGATTCACCAATAGGCTGCTCCTTTACTGTAATGTCTTAGGGCATGCAAAATCATCTCCGATCTTTCCCTTTAACATCATGGAACTGGTTATGACGTACCTTAGGAGGGAGTTTCCCATCATCTCGGGGGTTCATTTGAACCAGCGTGATGTTATCTACATCGAGCGATGTCTGGAAAGGAAGCAGTTAGACTGTTTACTGAGTCCATGGCGCTCAGGAGTTTGGCTTACTGTCCCTTAGATTACATGTGTCTTCAATGTGCATTGCTCAGTATTCCAAATTAAACCTTAAAGCTTGCTCCTCTCTATAAATGTCAGTGAAACCTACCTGCAGCATGCATTTGATCAGACTTAAAGCTGGCAACATTTGAGGAGTGTGTTGCAGCCTGCTTTCCTTCTCGCCATTGCAAGTCCTTGTGACATGCAGCTAGCAGCCAATACATTATCTCCCCCGCCAGTCCATCAGACACCGAATGCAGAAGGTTGGCACAGTTCGCCTGGCTTTGATTAAGGAGCAAGGCCTAAAAACACTAGTGCGCCCAAACAGCTCAGTCTCAGTGTCTCTTCACTAGCACTTCCCTGGCTCCTTTAGAGCCAGTGGCATTATTGATTTGCAACCATCAAAGTTAAAGCAAGAGTTCCAGTTGCAAGAATCTAAAGATTTATTTAAAGATTCAAATGGAAGGAATGGGGTCTGCAGTGATGGATTAGGGACTAGGGATTGTGGTGGGGTGAGGAACGGGGGTTACTGTCCTCAGTGATTGGAACCAGCGTTGTATTGATGATCAGTGTTGAGTTTGGGCTGGGGAGCGGGGGAGGCAAGATGGTGGGAAGAACAGAACAGTGCTATGGGCCAGAAGGATTCCTTGTACCTACAGGACCCACCTGACAGGTTTCTCAGGTGAATGCTACACAGGGAACCAGTGAGGGTTACTCCTGGGGCACAAGGAATGGCATCATCACATGTATCCCTGACCTTTTAATCATATCAGGAGTGCAAAGAAACCGCATGCCTGCAAGAAGCTGACTAGATTCATGAAAATAGGGGTTCATGTCGAGTAAAATTGAGTTTAAATTACGTAAGGCTAACATTGACAGTCCTTACTTTGTATGCCATGGTGGTGAAGTTCCAGAGCTGGGATTTCAATTTTGGTGCTGTTCTGTAAGGAGCCCCTTTATGTCCTTCCTGGGTCTACTGGTTTCCTCACACAGTCCAAACATGGACTGAGTAGGTTAATCGGTCATTGTAAATTGTCCGGTGATAAAATTGTTGGGAGTTGCTGGGACAGCATAGCTTGTAGGGACAGACAGGCCTACTCTGAATGTGTCGCCGAATAAACACATACATAAATAAATTGTGCCAGATATATGTATTGCAATAAACGATTCCTTGTCTACTAATCAGTGTCGTTTTTTAGAAGGTTAAGGAGACTTGGCTTGTCAGTGAACTTCTCCAGATGTACTATTGATAGTACCCTGACTGGTTTGGTCTGGCAATTCAAAAGCACGGGAACACAATCAACAGCAGAGAGTGATGGACTCTGTCCAACACATCCCTCCCACCATCACCAGTATCTGTGGGGCACTGCCTCAGGGAGGCAACATCCTTTATCGAGGATCCCCATCATCCAGGCTGGCTTACCTTCTCATTGCTACCAGCGGGCAGGATGTACAGAAGCCAAAAGTCCCTCACCACCAGCTTGAGGAAACATTACTTCCCTTCAACCTTTCACCCTGGAACTAAACGGCACAACCCTAATCACTACAACAGTACAGTATGTCCACTTTGATCACTCTGTGCTAAAATGGACTGTATTTTGTTCTGATTGTGTTCTTTCTTGTAAAAATTGTACATAACTTATGGTTAATCTATTTTAATCTATTCAGAGGTACAGTGGAAAACAGCTCTTCCAGCCCATTGAGCTGCACTGCCGAGGAACACACCTATTTAACCCTACACTCATCACAGGACAGTTTATAATTAACCTACTAACTGGTACAGCTTTGGAATGTGGGGGGAAACACATACACTCATGCGAAGGACATACAAACTTCTTACAGACGTTGAACTCTGAACTTCGATACCCCGAGCTGTGATAGAGTTGCACTAACCACCATACAGCTTACGTAATGCTCTCAGCCCGTGATGCTGTGCATGGTTATACTTGTGCACATGATAATAAACTCGACTTTGACTTTGATTCTTTCCAATTATGCATAGGCGCATCAGGTCTGTAGTTCCAGTTGGATCGCCCTCAATCAGTGAATCCTCGCCAGACTGGGAGAGATCGTGCATTACAGCACCAGAGGGAACCCCGTCTGGCTCAAGGACACGTATAGTCCTCCCTTTCTCCACAGGAACTGGCAGCACCCCCATGGAACTTGGGGCCTAATGAGTTCAGTCATTAATCTAAAGAACACAGGACTTTAAGTATTTTGACTTACTCTCTGTTCTCTCTCTTGCAAAGAGTTTAAATTTCTTTCCCTCTACACTGAGCTACAGAGCCTCCAGCCAATGGGAAGAAGTTGGGCTATTTCAGATCTGTGACTGTCTGTACACTTCCCCTGATCATGGCTGGCAACATCACGTTAAATTACCCAGAGACCAAACTATCCTCTTCATTATTCGGTGAGTAAAATCTTAGCTCCTGCTATGTCTCATGATAGGACTGAATTCAAGCCATTACTAAATTGAGCTGCTGTTGATCCTTACTGAATGAGTTCACATAATCCCCAGCTGTTGCCACTTGAATTGAGCTCATTACCTTCTCAAAGATGCCTGAATCATTGCTTTTCAATTTTGATTTGTCTTTGCTGTTACTTTGCCCAGTCGGATCTTTGTTGAATTCACAGGAAACTTCTCTGCTGACAGGTCTTGAGCTTATGGTGGAAATATCAACATCATTATCAGTCCAGCCCTGCAGATATTAGAGAAAGTTAAGATTACTGGTTTTGCAAAAGGTAACTTTCTCTCCGTTACCACTTAAAGCCTAAGGAATATTTTGGAAGTTGCCTGTGTCGAGCCACACTAGACAAGTTGTTTTCAATTGTAATCATATTTACCAAGGGATGTTGTCCCTATAACCTATATCATTTCCCAAACAAAACCATTCAAGCCAGAAATAAAAATCAAGCAACTGCAAATACTAGAAACCAGAAATATAAACAGAAAATGCTAGAAACAATTAGTAGGTCAGGGAGCACCTGGGGAGAGGGAAACAGATATCATTTACAGTTGAAATTTTAGTTCTGACAAAGGCTCTCAAATCTGAAATGTTTCTCTATGCACAGATGCTGCCTGACCTGCTAACTGCTTCCAGTGTCTTCCGTTTTCATCACCCTTGACACAAATGCTTTAATAATCTGGCAATTTTTAATGTGGCAACTTTAACAGAAAATAAATCTCAGGGTACATAATCAAACATTCTGGTGCTGTGGCAGGAACGGAGAGGATAGAAGAGGTAACCAAAGGTTGTGTGTCAAGGAGGGTCTTTAGAGAAGATCAGGAGATCAAAACACAGAATAAAGATGGCTGGAGACCTTCCCTTCAGCTGTGTGCTGGAGACTACAGGGGCATCTAAGGTTTGAGGCAATTGGGTGGTGGTTCAGCAGGAAGCTAATGACATTCAGAGAGATGGGTTGAGGAGTTGTTTCAGAAAGAGTTATTAATGAGCACTTTCTGAGGAGTCTGTTCAGGAAATAAATCAATGTAATTTGTGGAGGGAGTATACAGAGCATGTTCAGAGTGTGAAGAGATGAAAGAAGATCAAGGACAATAAAAAGATGAATGAGGATTTCAGAGCAGAGGGGCTGAGGAAGGGTAGCATGATAATGTATCTTTATAATAGAGACCATATGAGATCTGTGTCAAACAAGAAATGTGACCAGTCTGCTGCAGTAGTTGGAGGGTATGGAATGGAATCAATGAAAGAGTTCAAGGTGAGGGCCAAGATGGAGATCTCAATCTCCCTATTGTTCAGCTGGAAGAGAGCGTGACTTATCAAGGTCAAGATATCAAACAAGTTGGCTAACAGGACAGATGCAGCTGAGTAAGTGAGAGGGAGCTGAAGGGGTAGAAATAGGTAGTAACAGTGGAAATGTGGAAATTAACTCTCTGGCTGTGGATGTTACCCAAAGATAGTCCGAAGATCCACGAGAGGGAGAGGTCAAAATAGATCCCGTGGGAAGATAGGACATCATTGAGCTGCTTGGGAAAGATGTATTTGAAAAGGAGAATGGCATGGTCGGCTGTCGAATCACATTGATAGGTTTGATTGAAATTGCATCAGAGTCATTAGCAATGGAAGCAGAACAGTGGCATTGAACTTTTGCTTCTGCCTTTTGGGCAGGGTTTATTGTCTGGGAATCTGTATGGAATTCAGTTACATGTTCACCTTTAAACTTGCAGAAAGTCATGGGGTAATGAGTACACATGTCAGCCCAAGGACTTTGACTGCTAAGGATAAAAAATATTCCCAAAATATACTGTAGATCAAGTGCTGAGAACTATGTTAGTGAGCCCACTGCTGCTGAGTGCATTCTCAACAGAAGTTCTTTTGTCTTTTTGGGTCAGAAAGACTGTGTAATGACAGGGAATTGATGAAATAGAGGTCTGTTACAAGAGAGCACTTAAATAACTGACATTTAATATTGCAATGACTGGTCAAACGCTTTGAATCAAAAGTTAATCAAAATGGTAATATTGTTGCGAATGTATATAAACCGTACTGAGAGACAACCAGGATTAAAACGAATTCTTCCTGCCAGCCACCACTTGCTTGCACAATTTGGCACCAACTTCACTTGGCTTCATGTTACTTTTACTTGAGAGGATGCTATTTTCAAGTTACTTTCTTCGTCCTTTGGCTGCTTTGATGAACTGAATGCTATGGAACTCACTGACCTGTTCCAAACCCCCTATCTTGTGACTTCCAGATTACTATGGGTGCTGTGTTGAGGCAGTCTCATTGCTGAAGGCCTTAACAGCTTCTGACATTTATGTAAAATTCTGGCTCTTCACCAGTCTTCTAAATGCTTGGGTTACGAGGAGAGATTGGATAGGCTGCAAACGTTTATCCTGGAACGTAGGAGACAAAGGGATGAATTTACAGAGTTTGATAAAATCATGTGAGGCAGAGATAAGGTGATTGGTCACAATCCTTTTACCCAGGGTAGGGGAGTCTAAAACTAGATGGCATGGGTATAAAATGGGAGGCGAAAGATATAAAGGGGAACTGAGGAGCAGATTTCTCACACAGAGTGGTTCGGATATGGAACAAGTTATCAGAGGAAGTGGAAGGAATTGGACACTTTTACAATGCTTCAACAGGTATATGGACAGGTATATGGATATATAGGTATTTAGAGAGTTATGGGCCAAATGCAGGCTAAGGGGACAAACTCAGATGGGCAACTTGGTCAGCATAAACTGATTCCACTATGACAATATGCAAAGCACACAACAACCAGTTACTGCAGAACAGCAACCCACAATGACAATCAGTTTCAGCAATGCTGGTTAAGGGATAAATGGAAGCCAGGACACGGGGAAAACTTCACTTGCTCTTCTTCAATTGGCAACTTGGACATTACATCTTCAGTGGGGCTTTATGTTCATGTCACACCCTTACAGTGCCATACAAGTTTCTGACATGGGATTGGGACCTACAACTCCTGCTGCAGAGAATATGGTAGCACCTCGGAGCCACAACTGATAACCAGCCTTCTTTCCAGGGACTCTGTCTGCACTTCTTGCTGCCTCAGAAAGCAGCCAGCATCATCAAAACGTGCTCCCACCCCAGATGTTCTTTCTCTTCCCCAAACTGAAACAACACTCCAAGTGAGGTCTGACCAATGCCTTATAAATCCTCAGCATTTAAGTCCTTGATTTATATTCTGGTCCTCTCAAAATGAATGCTAACATTGCATTTGCCTTCCTTACAGCTAGCTGACTCAACCTGTAAATTAACCTTTAGGGAACCCAATATGGGGCCTCCCAAGTCCCTCTGCACCTCTGATTTCTGAATGTGCTCCTTGTTTAGAAAGTTGTCTCCACCTTTAATCCTTCTACCAAAGGGCATAACCTACGCTTCTCTACAGTATTTTCCATCAGCCACTTCTTTGGCCATTCTCCTAATCCATCCAGGTCCTTCTACAGACTCCCTACTTTCTCAATACTACTTGCACCTCCATTTTAGAAACATAGAAACATAGAAAACCTACAACACAATACTGGCCATTCATCCCACAATGCTGTGCTGAACATGTACTTACTTTAAAACTACCAAGGGTTACCCATAACCTCTATTTTTCTAAGCTCCATGCACCTATCCAAGAGTCTCTTAAAAGACCCTATTGTATCTGCCTCCGCCACCGTTGCCAGCAGCCCATTCCATCCACTCACCACTCTCTGCTTGAAAAACGTACTACTGGCATCTCCTCTGTACCTACTTCCAAACACATTAAACCTGTGCCCTCTCGCACTAGCCATTTCAGCCCTGGAAGAAAGCCCCTGAATCCACACGATCAATGCCTCTCATCATCTTATACACCTCTATCAGGTCACCTCTCATCCTTTGTTGCTCTAAGTAGAAAAGGCTGAGTTCACTTAACCTATTCTCATAAGGCATGCTCCCCAATCCAGGCAACATCCTTGTAAATCTCCCCTGCACTCTCTCTCTAATATCTACATCCTTCCTGTAGTGAGGTGACCAGAACTGAGCACAGTACTCCAAGTGGGGTCTGACCAGGGTCCTATATAGCTGTAACATTATCTCTCGGTTCTTGAACTCAATCCCACAATTGATGAAGCCAATGCACCGTATGCCTCCTTAACCACAGAATCAATCTGTGCAGCAGCTTTGAGTATCCTCTGGACTCAGACCCCAAGATCCCTCTGATCCTCCACACTGCCAAGAGTCTTACCATTAATGCTACATTCTGCCATCATATTTGACCTACCAAACTGAATCACCTCACACTTATCTAGGTTGAACTCCATCTGTCACTTCTCAGCCCAGTTTTGCATCCTATCAATGTCCCGTTGTAACCTCTGACAGCCCTCCACACTATCCACAACCTCCAACCTTTGTGTCATCAGCAACTTTACTAAACCATCCCTCCACTTCCTCATCCAGGTCATTTATAAAAATCACAAAGAGAAGGGGTCCCTAAACAGATCCGCGAGGTACACCACTGGTGACCAGCCTCCATGCAGAATATGACCTGTCTACAACCACTCTTTTTCTTCTGTGTGCAAGCCAATTCTGGATCCACAAAGCAATGTCCCCTTGGATCCCATGCCTCTTTACTTTCTCAATAAGCCTTGCATGGGGTACCTTATCAAATGCCTTGCTGAAATCCATATACACTACATCTACTGCTCTACCTTCATCAATGTGTTCAGTCACATCCTCAAAAAATTCAACCAGGCTTGTAAGGCAATACCTGCCTTTGACAAAGCCATGCTGATAATTCCTAATCATATTATGCCTCTCCAAATGTTCATGAATTCTGCCTCTCAGGATCTTCTCTGTCAACTTACCAACCACTGAAGTAAGACTCACTAGTCTATAATTTCCTGGGCTATCTCTAGTCCCTTTCTTGATAAGGGAACAACATCTGCAACTCTCCAATCCTCCAGAACCTCTCCCAACCCCACTGATGATGCAAAGATCATTGCCATAGGCTCAGCAATCTCCATCCTTGCCTCTCACAGTAGCCTATGGTATATCTCATCCGGTTCCGGAGACTTATCCAACTTGGTGTTTTCCAAAAACTTCAGCACATCCTCTTCCTTAATGCCCATATGCTCAAGCTTTTTAATCTGCTGTAAGTCATTCCTACAATCGCCAAGATCCTTTTCCGTAGTGAATACTGAAGCAAAGTGTCCATTAAGTACCTCAGCTATCTCCTCTGGCTCTATACACACTTTTCCACTGTCACACTTGATTGGTCCTATTCTCTTACATCTTGTCCTCCTGCTCTTTACATACGTGTAGAATGCCTTAGAGTTTTCCTTAATCCTGCTTGCCAAAGTTTTCTCATGGCCCCTTCTGGCTCTCCTAATTTCATTCTTAAGCTTCTTCCTGATAGCCTTATAATTTTCTAGATCTCTATCATTACCTAGCTTTTTGAACCTTTCGTAAATTTTTCTTTTCTTCTTGACTAGATTTTCTACAGCCTTTGTACACTACGGTTCCTGTACCCTACCATCCTTTCCTTGTCTCATTGGAACGTACTTATGCAGAACGTCACGCAAATATCCCCTGAACATTTACCACATTTTTGCTGTACATTTCCCTGAGAACATCTGCTCCCAGTTTATGCTTCCAAGTTCCTGCCTAATAGCTTCATATTTATCCTTACTCCAATTAAACATTTTCTTGACTTGTCTGCTCCTATCCCTCTCCAATGCTATGGTAAAGGGGATAAAATTGTGCTCACTATCTCCAAAATGCTCTCCCACTGAGAGACCTGACGCCTGGCCAGATTCATTTCCCAATACCAGATCAAGTACAGCCTGTCCTCTTGTTGGCTTTTCTACACATTGTGTCAGGAAACCTTCCTGAACACACCTAACAAACTCCACCCCATCTACACCCCTTGCTCTAGGGAGATGCCAATCAATATTGGGGAAATTAAAATCTTCCATCATGACAACCCTCTTATTATTGCACCTTTCCAGAATCTGTCTCCCTATCTGCTCCTCAATGCCCCTGTTACTATTGGGTGGTCTATAAAAAACCCCCAGTAGAGTTATTGACCCCTTCCCGTTTCTAACTTCTGCCCACAGAGACTCAGTGGACAACCCCTCCATGACTTCCTCCTTTTCTGCAGCCGTGACACTATCTCTGATCAACAGTGCCATGTCCCCACCTCTTTTGCCTCCCTCCCTGTCCTTTCTGAAACATCTAAAGCTTGGTACTCTAAGTAACCATTCCTGCCCCTGGGCCATCCAAGTCTCTGTAATGGCTACAACATCATAGCTCCAAGTTCTGATCCATGCTCTAAGCTCATCTGCTTTGGTAATGATACTCCTTGCATTAAAATAGACACACCTCAAACCATCAGTTGGAGCGCATCCTTCCTCTATCACCTGTCTATCCTTCATCTAACCCTGCCTACAAACTTTCTCTATCTGTGAGCCAATAGCCCCTTCCTCTGGCTCTTCAGTTTGGTTCCCACCTGCCAGCAATTCTAGTTTAAACTCTCCCAATAGCCTTAGCAAACCTCCCCGCCAGGATATTGGTCCCCCTGGGATTCAAGTGCAACCCGTCCTTTTTGTACAGGTCACACCTGCTCCAAAAGAGACCCAATGATTCAGAAATCTGAATCCCTGCTTCCTGCTCCAATCCCTCAGCCACGCACTTATCCTCCACCTCACTCTATTCCTATACTCTTGTCGTGTGGCACAGGCAGTAATCCCAAGATTACTACCTTTGTGGTCCTGCTTCTCAGTTTCCTTCCCACTGTAGGCTGTTTTCAGGACCCCCTCCCTTTTCCTACCTATGTCGTTGGTACCAATACATACCACGACATCTGGCTGTACACCTTCCCACTTCAGGATATCGTGGACACGATTGGAAACATCCCAGGACCTGGCACCTGGGAGGCAAACTACCATCTGTGCTTCTTTCCTGTGTCCGCAGAATCATCTGTCTGACCCCCTAACTCTAGAGTCCCCTATCACTTCTGCCTTCCTCTTCCCTTCCCTACCCTTCTGAGCCACAGGGCCAGACTCTGTGCCAGAGACGCGGCCGCTGTTGCTTCCCCCAGGTAGGTCACTTCCCAACCCCCCTCCCCCCAACAGTACTCAAACAGGAGTACTTATTGTTAAGGGGGACAGCCACAGGGGTACTCTCTAGTATCTGACTCTTGCCCTGCCCCCTCCTGTCTGTTACCCACTTATCTGTCTCTCGAGGCCCTGGTATGACTACTTGCCTATAGCTCCTATCTATCACCTCCTCACTTTCCCTGACCAGACAAAGGTCATTGAGCTGCATCTCCAGTTCCCTACCCTGGTCTCTAAAGAGCTGCAGCTCGATGCACCTGGCGCAGATGTGGCTGGGAGTCTCCCGAACATCCCATATCCAACACCCAGTACAGAACTCCGGCCTCACTGACATACTTCCTATTCCTATTCTTCACAAGTAACTTAACTCACCTTGACATGTCATTGCTGAAGCCCTGTTGAGCCAAAGCCCTCCTACTCTGACTCCCTCTACTCGGTGTCCACTCTATAAAGCAGTCTTTTTAAATTCTTCCCACCGGTCTAACTTGCTGATGTCCATGTGCTTGTGCAGTCGTGTCTTGATCAAACCGCTTTTGAAAGAATTATCTCCTTGTAAATTCTTCCCGCCGGTCTAACTCAATGACGTCCATGTGCCTCTGCTGTTGTGCCTCGATTTTATCTTTGTGTGATCCACAAACTTGGCCATAAAACCATCAATTCCATCTTACAAATTATTGACATGCAACTTGAAAAGAAGTGGTCCTAACATTGATCCCTGTAGCACATCACTAGTCACCAGCAGCCAATCAGAAAAAGTCTTCTTCATTCCACTCTTTACATCTTGACAGTCAGCCAATCTTCTGCACATGCTAGTATTTTTCCTGTAATACATTCGGCTCTTATCTTGTTTAGCAGTTTCATGTGCAGCACCTTTCAACAGCCTTCAGAAAATCCATGTAACCAACGTCCACTAACTCTCATTTGTCTATTCAGATAGTGACAAGATGGCATACAGGAGGGAGATAAATCAGCTGGTTGAGTGGTGTCACAGCAATAACCTTGCACTCAATGTCAAATAATTCCAACAGATTCGTTGGGCAAGATTTCCATTTAAAGAAACCACGCTGACCTTGGACTAGTTTATTATGTGCTTCCAAGTATCCTCAAACCTCACCCTTAATAATGGACTCCAACATCTTACCAATCACTGAAGTCAAGCGAACTGGCCTTTAATTTCCCGTCCATACCCTCCCTCCTGTCTTAAAGGGTGGAGCGACATTTGCACTTTTCCAGCCCTCTCAAATCATTCCAGAATCTAGAGATTGTTGAAAGATCATTATCAATGCATCCACAATCTACTCAGCTACCATTTTCAGAGTCATGTGGTCAAGTCCACATGACCAGTCCAGCTGACTTATCCGCTTGCAGACCCAAGCACCATCAGAATCAGAATCAGGTTTAATATCACAGGCATATATCATGAAATTTATGCGGCAACATACATACATATTATGCAATACATAATAAGTACTGTCAATTACAGTAAGAAGTGTATTAAAAGGTTAAATTAAGTAAGTAGCGCGAAAAGGGAAAGACAGAAGTAGTGAGATAGGGTTCATGGGTTCAATTCCATTCAGAAATCTGCTGGCAGAGGGGAAGAAGCTATTCCTGAATCGTTGAGTGTGTGCTTTCAGGCTCCTGTACCTCCTCCCTGATGGGAGCAATGAGAAGAGGGCATGTCCTGTGTGATTGGGGTCGTTAATGATAGATGCCGCCTTTTTGAGGCATTGCTCCTTGAAGGTGTCCTGGATGCTAAGGAGGCTGGTGCCCGTGAAGGAGTGCGTTATCAATTCTTGACGTTGAGTGCAAGGTTGTTGCTGTGAACCTACAATCAGCAGACCTGTCTCGCTCCTGTTTTCCTTCCTGCCACCATCTGAAATTCTGCCAACAATAGCTGTGTCGTCAGCAAATTTAGAAATGGTATTTGAGTGTGCCTAGCCACACAGTCATGGTTGTGGGGAGAGAGTAGAACAGTGGGCTAAGCACGTATCCTCGATGTGCACTGGTGTTGATTACCAGCGAGGTGGAGGTGTTATTTCCGATCCGCACTGACTGTGGACTTCTGGTGAGGAGGCTGGGAATCCAGTTGTAGAGGGTGGTCTGCAGGTCCAGACTTTGGAGCTTGATGATTACGACTGAGGGTATGATTGTGTTGAACACTGAGCTGTAATCAATAACCAGTAGCCTGGCTTAAGTATTAGTATTGTCCAGGTGATCCAAGGCCACATGAAGAGCCAATGAGGTTGCATCAGCTGTAGACCTATTGTGGCGATCGACAAATTGCAGTGGGTCCAGGTCCTTGTTTAGGTAGGAGTTGACTCCAGCCATAACTAACCTCTCAAAGCACTTCATCACCATAGATGTGAGTACTACTAGACGATAGTTGATAAGGCAGCTCACCCTGCTCTTCTGGTATGATTATTGCCCTTTTCAAACAGGTGGGAACTTCCTACTGTAGGTTGAAGATGTCATTGAACCCACCTGCTGGTTGGTTGATCAAGGTTTTCAGAGCCCTACAACCATCGGGGTTTGTTGCCTTGTGAGAGTTTACCCTCTTGAAAGACATTCTGATGTTGGACTCCAAGACAGAGGTCACAGGGTCACCGGATGCTGCAGGTATCCTCACAGCTGTAGGTTTCTTCTTCTTTTTAAGACATGAATAAAAGGTGTTGAGCTCCTCTAAGAGTGAAGCATCAATGCTCTTCATGATGTTAGGCTTCGCTCTGTAGGACATAATGGCTTGCAAACCCTGCCAGAGTTGACAAGCATCCGATTTTGCCTCCAACCTCATTCAGAATCATTCCTTTGCTCTTGAGGTATCCCTCCATAAGTCATACCTCCTTCTTATATAGTCCTGAATTCCCAGACTTGAATGTCACAGATCTAGCTCTCAGTGGACTACAAATCCCCTGGTGCATCCATGTCTTTCGATCCTGGTATGTATGGAGCGTTATCATGGCACACACTCATCCACAGGTTTTAATGAAGTCAGTGACAACTGTAACGTACTCTTTCAGACTTAAAGATGAATCCCTGAGTACTGTCCAGTCTACTGACTCAAAACAGTCCTGTCAGCGCTCCTCTGCCTCCCTTGTACATACCTTCTGAGGTCCTCAGTTTCTGACATATTCAGGGGACAGAAGTAGAGACAGGTGATCAAACTTCCCAAATTATGGGTGTGGGATGGCATGAGAAGCATTCTTAATGGTGGTATAACAACAGTCCAGTGTGTTGGCTCCTCTGGTTCCACATGTGCTATGGTGGCAATAATTATTTAATGACTTTTTCTAGCTGACCTGGTTAAAACTCCCCATAATGTTGGGGAAGGCCAGAGTTCACTGTTTCATGCCTGTTGATTACATTGGTCAGTTCGTCTAGAGGCGAGAAGTACACCACTACCAAGATGATGGTTGAAAACTCCTATGGCAGATAAGATGGACGATCTTTGATTACTAGATGTTCCAGATCTGGTGAGCACGACTGAGACAGAACCAGCACGTTTCTGCGCCACGAAGAGTTAATTATAAAGCATACTCACTTCCTCTGCCTTTGAAAGTCTCAGCAGTCTTACCTTGGCAGTGAATCATGAAGCCAATGAGCTGTATCACTGCGAGAGAGAGCCAAGACTCCATGAAACAAAAAACACAACAGTCCCTGATGTCCCTCATACAGCAATCTTGCTTTGATGTCTTCGATTTTACTTTCCTTAGAAATGGCTGCCCCTGACACTTGAATTTCTGGCATACTGCTGGCGTCTTCTACAGTGAAGACTGTTGCAAAACGCTTATAAAGTTTGTTCAAAATTTTTTGTCCCCATTACTACCTCTCCAGCATCATTTTCCAGAGGTTTAATATCCACTCATGCCTCTCTTTTACGCTTTATACATCTTTGATATTATTGGCTAGCTTACCTCCATTTTTCATCTTTTCGCTCCTTTTTTTAGTTTCCTTCTGATAGTTTTTAAAAGCTTCCCAATCTTCTAGCTTCCCATTAATTTTGGCTATATTGTATGCCCTCACATTTGGTTTTACACTGTCTTTCACCTTCCTTGTCAGCCTCGGTTGTGACATCCTCCCTTTACAATACTCCTTTTTGGGATCTATCTCACCTGCGCCTTTCAAATTGCTCCCAGAAATTCCAGCCGTTGCTGCTGTGTCATATTCCCTGCTGATGTCCCCTTCCAGTAAACACAGGCCAGCTCCTCTGTCGTTCCCTTGTAGTTCCCTTTACTGCATTGTAATACTGATACATATGATCAGACCTGTATTCATCATCCTTCTCAATTTTGTCCCATGTTACAGTAAGTTAAATTCATATCCCTTTCTAAACATTTTTTCTTTTTGTTTCTTCTGGGGACTTCTGTAATCTCTCATGAACTCTCCTTCTCTTTAACTTTATCCTCACTTTAACTGTTAAACTGTTGAACCTATTACATAGTTTAAACACTCACTTCTACAATTTTTCCCTATCATCTGCCTATCCTTTCTCACAGACTCACTGCGCACTCTGTCTACTTGTACTCTGGCATCCCCATCCTCTGTCCTATCACTCCACTTCTCATTCCTCCGCCAAATTTGTTTAAATCCTCCCCAACAGCTCCACCGAGCCTGCCTGCAATAAACCAGTATCAATACTAGCCAGCCTAATACTACCAGTTAACTGGTTGAAGGAAACCATATACTGGAGAGCAGTGAATTTCTGGAATTCATTACCACAGACAACTATGGAGTGTAAGCCATTGGGTATATTTAAAGAAGAGGTTGATAGGTTCTTGATTAGTGAGGACTTCATAGGTTATGGGGAAAAGGGAATTGGAAGGGATAATAAAGCAGCCAAAACAGAAAGGCAGGGCAGACTCGATGGGCCAAATGGCCTAATTTTGCTCCTATGTCTTATATTCTTATAATACTGGGGATCAAGAAGTGTAATTTCCTTACTCTTCTTGAGGTAGGGTATGAAAGGAATGAGGATGGTGAAATGTTGAGATAGTTGTCAGCTCTGATCCAAGTGAATCTCAGAAATGATAAAAATTCTAACTATTTCTTCTTGTTGCCCAGAGTTATAAAGCCCCTCCTTACCGACTCGCTGTCTGAAGTGGAGAGGCGACTCTTTGTCCGAACATTGCCGTTCGAGTTTGACGTTTGACTGGTCATGGTGGACCGCCTGGTGGAAGAGTAGCTGCTAGCTAATTTGTAATCTTTATGCGAGATTCTCAGTATCCATCCGAAGACAGGAATGTATTTAGCAATTGCCATTCTGAAAGTGAAGAGTGATAGTTTATTTTTTATTATTTAGAGATGCAGTAGGGTGACAAGCCCTTCTGGCCCAGTGAACATTGACCATTAGCCTATAAACCTGTACTTCTTTGGAATGGAGCACTCAAAGTAAATCCATGAGAAGAACATTTAAGCTCAATACAGACAGCAGCAGAACTGAACCCGGGTCTCTGGTGCTGTAATAACATCATTGCGTTAATCACCACACTACTCCTCCACCCAACTAATCTCGTTGGGAGTAAACATCACCAACTATATTCATTGGAATGGCCACTTCTGAGCCTTTCTTGCTGGCCAGAACCTTGCCAGACCATTTTTGGTACATTTGATTAGAACTTTTTTTCTGGGATGAGGGTCTAGATCATAGGTGTCAAACTCAAGGCCTGCAGGCCATATCTGGCCCGGCATACAATTATATCCAGCCCGCGAGATCATTTTAGATAGATCTATTATTTTAATTATAAATGGCCCGGCGATATGAAGCCTATGATTGTAAGTTAATACCAATCATAAAAATAATGCTTGCTCAGCAGTCTTCTTCATAAGAAACAGAATTTGTGAAGTGAAACACTTTGTAGTTATAGCAGAGACTGAGACACATGAGAACAGGCTGAAAAAACGGAGGCAATGAAAGCTGCGTTCGCACGCGCTCGACTGATCCGGCCCGCATGAAGCTGCATTTTGCCCAATCCGGCCCATGACCTAAAATGAGTTTGACACCCCTGGTCTAGATAGACAGAACAATGTTGACCCCTTTGTCGCTGGAAGGTGGGAGTTAGACTGTTTCCTTGGACCATCGCGGCCCATGTGCTTTGTGAGAGTGTTGCTGCAACTGAGTGGTTTCCAAACCCACTTCCTAGGGCAGTTTAGAGTCAACAGCTGAAGTCACTTATACACCAAGCCACTGAGGTCCAAGGGAACTGCTTAGGATGTTACCAATCCACCCAGCATTTTCTCCAAGTTTCCTTCAACTACATTTGCTAACCAAGTTTTCCTTTGTACCTGTTCATATATGTATTTGTGCATATGACAATAAGCTTGACTTTGTCTTTGATTTCAGCCTACGCTGGCTGCACCTGAACATAGAGTTTCTTGATTATTAGCTCAACCATTCTTTCTTCAATAACATGACCGCTACATATTACGTCATTGAACTCTGACTTTATCGTTCTCATCGCATTACCATGGATAATAAAAAAAAATCCTACCTGTACTTGGGATGGGTAATAGCATAGATGATTGGGTTGTGAATGGCAGAGGCTTTGGCAATCACAGCAGGGACGGAGTTCATGTAGGGTGTGAGGATGCTGGCATACCTGTAATCACACAGGGGAAGTAAATCAGCAGTGCGCACCGAAGTGGAGAGTGCTGAAGGACTGACGTTGCATACCAGCACTTCTCATTAGAAGAGCAAGAGCACCAGTGGCCACTTGGTCCTTCAAACCTGCCCCACCATTCAATGAGATCATGGCTGATCTACCCCAGACCCAAATTTACAGGAACTTTTAAACATTAGTACAGAGCAGAAATCTGTTTCAGAGTGATACCAAAACTGTATTACAAATGCAATTCCAGGACACCAACAATTAGCAAAAAAGAATTGTTTCTGTACGTGTACATACCCAGCAAAAGCAGTGAGGGCCACAATCGAATATGGAGACCAGGAGATGATATAAAGCAGGATGACTATCAATGCAATTTTGGCCATTTTCCACTCATTCTTTATCCTATTATATTGTCTCCGGGATTCCCTGTGTGAGTTTCCTCCAATTTTCTCCACATCTCTGTTGGAATCAGGAATTTGTTCTGTTTGAGTCAAATTCTACCAAGATCCAAAAGGTGAATATTTTATTCCAGAAAGTGTGGGCACAATTAATGTACCCTCATTGCAGGTATATTTCCATGGATTTAGAAAGTCTACGTTTATACCGAGTTAGTCTAGAATAAATTCTGCAGCAAAATACATGTAGAATAATCTTTCTCATCACCAAATGCTTAAAGCAGGGAATTACTAAATCCAACACTTGAGCTGTTACCTTTCATAGAACATTGAACAGTACAGAACAGGAACGGAGCCTTTAGTTCACAATAGCTATGCCGACCATGATGTAAATTTAAACAAATCCCATCCACCTGCGCATGATTTTCCCCTCCATTCCCTGCCTCTTCATTATGCCTGTCTATTGCTGCCCCTTAAACATGGCTGCCATATCTGCTTCCATCACCTCCCCAGCAGCAATTTCCAAGAACTTAGCACTTTGTTTAAAGAAAGGCCTTGTAAATTTCTGTTAAACTCTCCCCATCTCACGTTAATATTTGACATTTAGTTTTTGACATTTTCAAATGAAGGGAAGTAATTTCGAGATAAGGGACTGGTTATTTCAAACCAAAAAGCCCTTCTGGCAGGGCAGCAAAACTCTATCTGAGAGAAGTTTGAAGAACAGATCATTATATAAACACGAGTAAGTCTGCAGATGCTGGAAATCCAAAATAACATATGCAAAATGCCAGAGGAACTCAGCAGGTCATACAGCATCTAAATATCTATGGAAATGAATAAACAGTTGACATTTTGATCAGAAGAAGGTTCTCAGCCAAAACTTTGACTGTTTATTCATTTCCATAGATGCTTAGATTCTGTATGACCTGCTGAGTTCCTCTAGCATTTTGTGTGTGTTGCTTTGGACCATAATATATTTAAAATGGAGGTAGATACCTTTTCGATAAATAGTAAGGTTGAGGGCTCTGGGGATTTGAGTCGAGGGTTAGGATGGCTCAGGGGTGACAGGTATATGAGCATCAAACTGTAAGCAAAGGAGTCAATGTGGCCAGTGGAACTCAGGAAAAAGGATCAGCTCAGGCTGATTATCTAAGAAATGTGATTTGTTAGGTTGGGAATCTGTAACTGACTAGCTGAAGTGATTTATTATTACAGTGAGAACACTGGAGAAGGTGTAACACGCAACCTGAATAATGTCATTTGGTTCTGGTTTCTGAAGTATCTTTCTTGTTGAAACTTACAAAGCTGAATTTATATAAGCAATGGAAGTGTTGGAAAGACTCATTTCCTACAAAGCAAGGCTTTGTGCTTTGTGACATAAGAAGAAGAAGAATTGTTAAAATGGGTAAACTGATTTCTGAGGAGATAATGGAATACTTCCCCAGAGAAATGAACGTAGAGCAGAGATGAGCACTGGGTGTTACTGAGATGGGCCATTCTCACCACGAGTCTTTTAATGCCTGGAAGATCAGAGTGGAAAGCTGGAATTTGATTCTCTTACGCCGCTCCAATGAAACCCAAGGGACAACACCATTCCATCCATTCCCATGACAGATTTCATTCACTTGCTCCAGTGTAACCTTCTTCCAAACACTCAGTTCTCCGCACATTTTGTGCCTCCTCTCACCTGAAACCACTAGTGTCACACTCCTATCCTCCGCGGTGTTTCTGTTTCTCCACATCAATAAAATGATATAGGGCTTGAAGGGGTAGTTAGAGGAATGATGTTGCCTCTGGTGGGGAGTACAAGCGATGTACATGTTATTGGTTTAAAAAAACGTGTTTATTTCTTTACTTATTTTACACATAATAAATTCTGTGAGAGCAAATTATGTACCTCAATTTTCATAAAGTGATTTGTGGAGTCTGTTGGGACAAATTTCTGTTGCCCAAACAATTTTGACATGGGCTTTATAGAACAAGGGCTGATGGTCTCAAACTAAGGGTTAGGTCATTTATTACTGAAATGAGGAACTATTTCTTCTCTAGCCCAGGAACCCAGTGACTCAGTCATTTATTGCATTTGTAAGAATGATAGATAAATCTCTGGGTATTAAAGCAGCCAAATTGTGCATAGAGAGAAGGAAAAGAGTGACTAAATTAGGACGTCAGACATAGACCTTGTCAAATGGTGGAGCTGGCTTGAGAATGAAGGACATCCTCTTCACTTACACAAAGACAAATAAATAAGATTATGAAATCCTTGCATCTGAGTAATACCAGTTTAGAATTAATTGCAGGTAATCTCTTCAGGGGACCTGAATATAACTCACAGAAAGAAAGAATAAATTGACTGATCTGGACAATTACACAGTTCACAACTGAATTTTCTATAAATGAAAGCATCAAAAAGATTTTAAAATGGAATTGACGTGGAGTGCAAAGTAATGAGACACAGCAGTTTGGAACTGGATTACTGAAATAATTGAGTTAAAGAAATGTTAAAGTTTAAGCCATTTTCTTCATATTCAATCAAAATCAAGTGCTGAAGGCTAAGTAACCATTCTCTTTGTATGAAACAATTCCAAGGAGGTCAGCGAGTCCTGCTGTTGAATGGTGATAGTCAGCCAGACCTTGGCTTTGTTAGGTCACACGTTTGTGGGACTAAAGATACAGTTTTCCTTCCATGATGATCATAAGTGAAATAGTTAGGTTTCCATGCTAACTTGATAGTTTCATGGTCAACGTTAGTGATTCCAGGTGTATTGAATTGGTTGAATTTAAGGTGCTGTGGTGGGATCATTCATCCAAGACTTGGATCACAAATCTAATTACAGAACCATCATGTGGCTGCTTCAATAATGAAGAACGCTGTCAGAAGGAACAGTACATTAGTCAGGGCATTGAATACAGGAGAAGGGAGGTTTTGTTCCAATTTAAAATCTGACCTCAGGTGGAGCACCATGTGCATGTCTGGTCACAGCACTGGAGGAAAGATGTAATAGCACTGGAGATTGTTCAGGACGTTGCCTGGGATGGAGCATTTTGGTAATGAAGAGAGACTGGAGAGTGTGGGTCTGTTTACCCTGGAATGGAGGGGGTTAAGAGGGGATATAGAATTAGGGTAAGGAGTAAAGCTCCTGCCACTGATTCCCTCCGTCTATTGTTCACATCGTTCCACCTCACCTCCATTTCTTGGTTCTGTGCTTCCTTTCCTATCAGATTCCATCATGTACAGCCTCACCTTTTCATATTGGCTATCTCCCTTCTGCTCTTTCAGTCTAGATGACCAAAACATTGACTATCTATTTTCCTCTATATCTGATACACTGAGCGCTTCCTGCAGCCCATTCTTTACCTCTTTATTTTGGCTCCCAGCCTAGTGAAAGATGCTTCAAACCCGCCACTGTACACAGCAGGTTTAACAGCCACCAGAGGTCCATTTATCTTATTACTAATTTTGTTGGTCACAGCTTGAGAAAATGAGCCATACATTTCAAATATGAACAACAATTCAAATTATGTGACAAGTTCAGTTTGCAACTGACTAAAGGTACATATCATCAGATATTCAAGATTATGAGTGATGCCCCTCCCCGAAACTCCATAAAACATAAAGAGAAACTGGTTTAAATTTGGAGAGAGATGGAACAGCTCTGATTTGTGTTTGAACTTCAAACAACAGCAGCATGAGCTAACGCCAAAAGGAGAATTGAATACATTGAGCAGCAACAATTTGATCATCTTTTTTCGATGATATAGGAGAGGCTCAGCAGGGCAGCTAGTTAAATCCCGACCTCTGCTGCTGTGTGTGTGGAGTTTGCACCCCCTCTCTGTGACCATGTGGGATTCCTCAGGGTGCTCCAGTTTCTTCCTGCAATCCAAAAATGTAGCAGTTTAATGGTAGCTTAACTGGACACTATAGTGTGTCGATGGGAATGGTTAGGGTGGGTTTGGTGCAAATGGGTGTGTTTGGTGGTCAGTGAGGACTTGGTGGCTTGTTTCCATGTTACGTAATTCCAAGACTCTGCATCTAGCTGCATGTGTCTGTGACTCTGTAGCTCTACGGTCTAGAAGAAGGCCTTAGGTGAGAGTGAAGAGATTTAGTCGGAACCTGAGGGGCAACCTTTTCAACCTGAAGGGTGTCGGTATATGGAATGAGGCTGCCAGAGGAAGCATTTGAGGAAAGTACATTAACAATATTTAAAAGCTACTTAGATGGGTACATGAATAGGAAAAGTTTAGATGGAATACACACAGAATGCTGGAGCATCTACAGAAAATAGTATCGTCGATGTTTCTGGCTGAGACCCTTCAGCAGGACTGGAGATAAAAAAATGAGGAGTAGAGTTAAAACGTTGGGAGAAGGAAAGGAGAAACACAAGGTGATAGGTGAAACTGGGGAGGGGTGAAGTGAAGAGCTGGGAAGTTGATTGGTGAAAGAGATACCGGGCTGGAGAAGAGGGAGTCTGATAGGAGAGGACAGAAGGCCATGGAAGAAAGAAAAGGAGGGAGGCGATGGGCGGGCAAGGAGATAAGGTGAGAGAGGGTAAAGGGAATGAGGAATGGTGATGGGGTGAGGGGGACATTATTGGGAAATCAATGTTCATGCCATCAGGTTGGAGGCTACCAAGACGGAATATAAGGTGTTGTTTCTCCAACTTGAGTGTGGATGGATTTATCAGAATGAGAATGGGAAGTGGAATTAAAATGGGTGACCACTGAGAGATCTTGCTTTTCCTGACAAATGGAGTGTAGGTGCTTGATGAAGTGGTCTCCGGATCTACGTCGGATCTCACTGACATACAGGAGGCACACCCGGAGCACTGAACACAGTAAATGACCCTAACAGACTCATTGATGAAGTGTCGCCTCACCTGGAAGGACTGCTTAGGGCACTGAATGGTAGTGAGGGAGGGGGTGTAGGGGCAGGTGTAGCACTTGTTCCACTTGCAAGGGTTAGTTCCAGGAGGGAGATCAGTGGGGAAGAATGAATGGACAAGGGAGTCACATAGGGAGCAATCCTGTGGAAAGCAGGAAGTGGGGGAGAGGGAAAGATGTGCTTGGTGGTGGGATCCTGTTGGAGATGACGGAAATTGCGGAGAATTACTGTAGGTGCCTGATGCGGAGGCTGATGGGATGGTAGGTGAAGACAAGAGGAACCCTATCCCTGGTAGGGTGGTTGGAGGACGGGGTGAGTATGTGAAATGGAAGAGATGCAGTTGAGGGCAGCATTGGTGGTGGAGGAAGGGAAGCCCCTTCCTTTGAAGGAGGACATCTCCTTCTTTCTGGAATGAAAAGCTTCATCCTGGGAGCAGATGCGATGGAGAAGTTTAGATGGATGTGTGTCAAACCTGGGTAAATGGGACTAGCTTGGGAATATGATGGGCACTGATCAGATGGGCTGAAGAGCCTGCTTCTCTGTTGTATGACCCTCTGACTAGATATGAGATCCAGAGAACGTATCAGATTGCAGACTTCCAAAAAGCAAAGCTGGAACAGTCAGACAATGAAGTGTGAAGCAGAGCAGCTCCCTTGCATGAGCGCAGGCTCCTCAAGCTGAAGCAGAACTCACCTGTTGGTAGACAGAATGGCCCGGAAGATAAAGATGTAGCAGTAGATGATGATGCCCAAAGGAATGAAGAAGACAAAGCAGAACAGAAGCATGGTGTAAGCCCGGACAGACGGCGTGAATGTCATGTAGTCCCAGGTACAGGAGGTCATCAATCCTTCAGGCACGTAGGCACCTACAGGAAAGAGATGGAGAACAGGGGACCATTAGCAATTGTTCAAGCAAGCATGAAACAGGAGATAGTGATCGTCAATCTGGGTAGAGTCAGTATTGTGTCCCCATTCTGCATTGGCTAACTTTATGGCAAAGTCTGCTGTCATCATCTCCAGAGGCTCTGGTTATGCAGGAAGCCCTGAACATGTTGGTATGAAAGAAAGTTATAAAGGCTGCAAGAGCCTTTAAGTTGTGCTTTTTCACTCTATGGCTGAAAAGTTGCTCTACATTTCTTTGTGCTAAATAAAGTCTTTAGGTCGCTTAAGTGCTACATAAAGTGTGATGACATGGGCAACACTGGAGGTCAGGACTGGACACGAATCGTCGGAGCAGCAAGGCAGTGGCATTACCTGCCACAACACTATTCCATCCCAAAGGTGAAAACTGCTTCCAAAGGGAATCGAGTGAGGCTTAAGTTGAGGTGCATTGCTGAAGGATGATGACAGTGACAAACAGTGGGTTGTTTGCCTGCTGGAAGCACAGGACTGCTGCTTATACAGTATGGAAAGGAATCATACAACACAGAAACAAGCTCTTTGGCCCATCTCATCCATGCTGACCCTTTTTCCCATCCACACCAGTTCCATTTGTCCTATCCTTCTACGCCTTGCAGAGTTAAGTGTCTGTCTATACACCCTTTAACTGTAGTGCATGTATCTGAATCCAGTGCCTCCTCTGGCAGCACACTCCACCTAGATAGATAGATACTTTATTGATCCCAAAGGAAATTGCAGTGTCACAGTGGCATAAGTGCCCAGATATACAAATATACACATATTAGAAGAGAAGTAAGAAAGAATATTAAATAAGTTAACTCAAACAGTCTAACAGGAGAGGGTCATCACTTCCCTGGCCAGAGGTTGACTCATATAGAGCCTAATGGCCGAGGGTAAGAATGGCCTCATATAGCGCTCTTTGGAGCCGCTCAGTTGTGTGGTCTATTTCTAAAAGTGCTCCTCTGTTCAGCCAAGGTGGCATGCAGAGGGTGAGAGACATTTATACATTATACATTTCTATTGTGTCACCCTTCAGCCTCCTTCACTTGAAGGAAAACATGCCAACATCCAAATTCTCCCCATAACTAAGGTCCCCCATCCAGGCAATGTCCTGGTGAATCTCCTCCGCACTCTCTCTAGCACATCCACATCTTTTCTACTGCGCACAATAGTCCAAAAGTGTCCAAATCAGTTTTTTTAAAACTACAATATAAATCCCGGTTCTTATATTCTATACCCCAAGCTATTCTCACATTGAGACTTCTGTGGACTATGGACTCAAGATCACTCTGTTCATAAATGGTGTTTAGTGCCTTAGCAATTACTATAAAATCTCACCTTAATTTGACATCCCAAAATTCCAATTTCCATCCACTAATAATCTGCTCAACTCCCCATCTGCTCTGATCTGCATCCTGCTGAAAGAGAAAGGCTCCAAGGTATTGAGGGAATGCAAGGTACAATTGCAGAACAAGATTTTCCCAGCAAGAGGAAATTGGAGCCTTCTGCAACTCAAACCGAGTCATGTCAATCAAACAGTGACCAAAATATATTTACACAGATTGATCCGATAATGTAGTTTACATTGATCTAATCCAGTCATTGACAGAACAACACACTAACCCACTGGTTTGATCTCTACAGAAAGGCTGAGGAAGTTGCCTCATCCTGAGGCAGAACATTTCAGCTGTAGGAATGGTGACATTGATGGTCAGGCAGTGAGAAAAGCAGGCCGAGGGAGACAGCAAGAGATGCAGAGAACATGATGGAGGAAGAGAGAGGGGTACACACAGAGGCTAAATTCACATATTTGTCCTGTTGGATGGGAATCAGGACCTTTCAGCACCACTTGCAAAGTTTGCATTGGGAGTTGACTGTGTGTATGTAACACGTGAATTAGGAGCAGGGGTACATTTCAGCCTTTGAATCCTGTTCCACCACTCAAGTATGTCTGATTGTAACCTCAACACCACATTGCTGCCTCCCTTGGTAACCTTCCACAGCCTTCCTTATAAAGTACCTCTCTACCACTGATTTCATGATATTCAGAGATTCCTACTTCCATCAGTCTTTGAGGAGAATGAGCTTCAAAGATGAATCACTCTATGAGGGATGAAATTTCACTCACCTCTGTCCTGGGATCCCTTTGACCCAGACATATTCCCAACATCCTCCTTTCATCCATTCATCAATGCCCCTCAGGATCTTGTATGCCTCCATCAAGTGCCCTCTCACTCTTGCAAACCCTGAGGTGCCATAGAGACTAACTTTTTTAGTAGTGGGAACCCTATTCTTTAACTGTGCCATGGTGGTTGGTTGGAAATGACTTCCCAATGTTTTTGTTTAGGGAAGATTTAACCACCGTGTAATATTTTGTATAAATTGTTCAGACTTACTCCAGCCAAAGAAAGGAGGCAGACTCCAGGCCAATGAGTAGAGCCAGACCCCGAGCAGGATCAGAACAGCGCGCTTCTTGGAGAGAATCCCAATGGAAGCTAAGGGACGGGTGATCACAAAGTACCTGTCCACCGCAATTACAACCAGTGTGATCATCGAGGTGATTCCAAACAGGGCGCCGCAGAACGCATACAGCTCACAGCCTGCAAGGAAGGAGCACTGTTAAAAAGTTCATCTGCGACAGGCTAGACTAATGTCAAGTAAATGGACAAATGGTGTTTGAGTGTTCCAAAAACAATGACTTGTTGTTACATAATCAGTGAGGTTCCCCTCATGAATCCCCACTTTAGTTTGTCACTTTGCTGGTGAACAAAAGTCGGGTCGTTACACCCTCTGATTTGCGTGTGGGTGTTGGTGATGAGTAGCGTGAGGAAGGTACATGCCAAATTAATAAGATGTTGTGCAAGACCTGTCTAGGATTCCCACTGCTTAGATTTCTAGTCTGCTTTGATTTTGCCAACCATCAATCTTCCCAGGAATAAATGAAAAGGGATGAAAAGCAAACAAGCCCACAGTGTCATATGTGGCTCTGCTATTATTGGAGTATAAAAGTTGTATTATTTGCTGTGTAACCAAAACTATGTAATCAGTTTGCTGTGCATGTATCCAATATGAAATCCTAGGAATGTAGAAGGCAATGGTGTATTAATGTGTTAATGGAAGGTAGCTAAGAGATGTAGTCAGCTTTGAAACTTGCTATTTGCTATGCATGTACCCAATTTAGCAGGAGAATGAAATATTAAGAATGTTAATGAAAGGTAGCTAAGAGATGTAGATTAGAACTGTACGTGTGGTACGTGTGAAACTGGACCAGGAGATTGCTATAAAAAATGCTGTGTCCATAGATCGGTGGGCAATCAGTGACTAGCTCAATGACCGTCTCAGCTTTGATTTGCAAATTGAAGTTTAACCTTTCTTGAAGAATCTTCTGCGTCTCCTAATCATTTGTGGGGCACGAGAAACCACGACAAAATTGGCGACCGTGGCAGGACCGGAAAGAGACCCGCAGAAAGGAAACGGCAGATTGGGGATGCTTCCCAGTCTTCTAGGGACCCCCACAAGGCTAACAGAATAAATGGTGCACCCAAACAAAAGGTAAGCGCTTTTTGCGACAATTTAGACTAAGAATTCTGTTGGCTTTGGGGAGGTCTTGGAGTCTCAGAAGTGTGGAACCACGGCCGAAGGGTCCCTCTGGTCCAAAGAATCTGGCAGAATTGGGGGTTAACAGAGGAGGCTCAGAGGATTGATCAAGAACACTGCAGTGAGGGTAAGTACAAATAAGTTAATAAGAAGTTAAGAAAAAGTCCACGTGGTGTTGGTAAATCCTTGTGGGTACCATTTCGTATGAAACGAAGGGCTGAACGGGCAGGGAAAGGAAAATAGAATAGAATTAGAGTAGAAAATCCTCGTGGATACCGCCTTAAGAGATAAGGGTCTGAACAGACGAGGTGCAAAGAGCAAGTTCTGTGGGTACCGCTCTGAATAGAGGTCTACACGGGCAGAACAGAATGGGAAACAAGGAAAGTCCAATATATAGTTTAAAGCGCTGGTAGATAGATGATAGACTAGGCATAGAATTAGAGTAAATAATATTATCCAGTAAATGAACTGCGAATCTCTGAAATACTTTAAAAAGAGAGAATAACATGACAGGTAGAGGAACGGCAGTAGAGATTCTGAGCAAAAAATTCCCGTTAATTAAATATGAGATCACAAAAACTTCAGAAAAATGGGAAAAAAGAACCAAGTACCTGGTCACAAAATGGCCAAGAGAAGGAACGTTTGATGTAAGTTTGTGCGAAGAAATGGAGGGACTAATTAAAAATTACAAACCAAAAGATAAATCTAAGAAAAGAGGTAGGAGGCAGAAGCCTAGAAGAGCAGAAGGAGGCAGTAGGGGAGTGACTTGCGGAAGTAGAGAGAGAGCCAGATAAGTTACTGAGAGGGGATTGCCAGAGGAGATGCGAAAAATACTCCAGGGGCCAACCAAGTATTGAATCAGGACAGAAAGGAAGGACTCCACAAGGAGACTGAGGAAAGAAGAGAACCCCTGAGGCATTTGTGTGAGAGGCAGTAAAGACATACCCTGAGACAGATGGGGAGTCAGGTGAGGAGGAGAGCCAGGGCAGGTGGGAAGAAGGAGGAAGAATGATGCCGTTGTTAGTAAAAGGATTAGGACAAGTGCAGTATATCCCTTGGGGATCCCAGGACCTAAAAGGGCTGAAAAACACTCTGCCCAATCTACATGAAGAAGCAGGGAAATGGATTAGAGCCTTTGAAGAAGAAATGGCGGAACGATTATTGGCTATGGGAGATTTGAAGGCACTATTGATAAGGTTGATGGGAACCTCCAAATTTAACAAACTAATGGAAATGGCTGGCATAGTAAACTCGAACAACTCAAGAACTGATGGAGACGGGTTTGACAGAGTGAGGCAGAGGGTATGGCAGGCCCTCAGAAAGCTTTATCCACCCAAAGTGGACCCCAAAGCCTTAAAAGGGGATCCACTGGGAGACACTGAAAACCCAGCAGCCTACGTAGAAAACCAGTTGAAAAGGTGGAGACTGGAGACTGAGCAAGAGGTGGAGAATAGCTTATTTATGACCTCACTGTTCCGACATAGCATTTTGGATGCAATGCCTCCACAAGTAAAATCTAAACTGGAGGAAGGGGTTGGGCTGACGTCAAAGACCCCACAAGAATTTAGAGACCACCTAGTCCATGCGATTGAGAAATACCGGAAAGACAAACGAAGGTTGGCTGAGCAGCAGAAAGAGGTGCAAAGAAAGTTAATACAAATGCAGCTCGAAGAGCTCAAAAAGAAGGAAAAAGAGAAAAACAACAAGATGCTGCCAGTAACCACCGGTCCGAGTACAGCCATCGAACTGGACAAAGCACCACTATATGGAGGAACCGATCATACTGTAAGACAAGGGCCGGAAAACCCCATGCCAATAATCAACGTCTTTGGAGGAGCATTCCCACAAATGCCCTATCAGGAACAGACTAAATTCAAACAGCCCAGACAGGACTGGAAGTCCCAAGGAGGGGGACAGAGGAGCTATGGGCAGAGGGGACCAGTGAGGAAACAGGGGGAAAGAGAGGTAGAGAGATTGTGCTGGGAATGTAATCAGCCAGGTCACATGAGAAGAGATTGTCCGTTTACACTATGGCCTGTCACACACCAGCAGGAACCGATAAGAAGGGAACTAAAGTTTAGCCAAGGACCAGCCCCCACAGGCCCAAGTGGACCTGTGAACCCCTATGTGAGGTATTAGGGGTGCCCCGAGAACTCAAGTGGGAAGGGACATTACCCAATGATAACGAGGGAGGCAGACGAGGAACCCATTGTTCAGGTTATGTTAGGGCAACTGACACCAATGATGATAGATACTGGAGCCACGTACACTTGTGTACAGCCACAATATGCCCTTCACCTTCCCAGGTCAGGAAAGTTTATTAAGACGGTAGGGTTCTCGGGGAAAACACAGTTGACGCAGTGCACGGCTCCAGTGTGGTTGAGAATGGGAAATAAAGGAATTGTTTTGCTGGTGCTAGTATTTAAAGGAACTCCGATTAATTTGTTAGGCAGATGCCTTTTTGAAACTGGAATTAAAATTAGAATGCACCAGAAATGGGCTGAGTGTGGAAAGAGCAGGGGCTCAATTGATTGTGCGAGAAGACAAGAAGGCTAATGTCTTTTGGATAGGAGACATCGCAGATCAGATTCAGGAAACCTGGGGAAAATGGAAAAAGGGCGTGCAGGCTACATTACCCAGGGCTGTAATGCCCAAATCTGAGCTACCTTGTACAGTGATTTTTGATGAGACTCAGAACAGGGAATTAGAGGAGAGATGGCACCTGGAGGTATGTACCCAACAGCACCTGGAAGGGGAGGCCATGGTAATTGGAAAGCAAGGGGCAGCTTTACAAGTTAAGTGGAACACCGTTTTAGAAAAATGGTACAGGATACCAGAGGCTGCGCCCCACGTAACATTGTTGGTAAACAAGAGATATCAGTCTAAAGACCTAGGACCCTTAGTTAAGAGTGTTGAAACTGTAACAGTGTGGAGGAAAATCATGCTAGAGGTGTGGGTATCAGAAGACAACAATTGCATTAAAATAATGGTAAGTGTAGATATGGTAGGGACAGTGAGAGAGGTCGAAATAACTCCCCAACCACACATGCGCTTGCTGGGAAAGGAAAGACCAGCAGAAGGTTAGATGAGTTGCCGTCTATTCTGTGGTCGCAGCATGACACGGACGTAGGGAAAATAAAAACAGCTAGTCCGTTGGAAATAAGGCTGAAAAGGGGAGCAATTCCACCCAGGAGACCACAATACCCTCTAAGACAAGAAGCAGAAGAGGGAATAGTATCGACAGTGCAGGGGTTGCTTGAAATAGGAGTGCTTAAAAGAACAAACAGTCCATGCAATACCCCGTTACTGCCGGTCTTAAAAGCAGATAAATCTAAGTGGAGATTGGTGCATGATTTGCGAGCGGTAAATGATGTGGTAGAGGACTGGCCAGCGGTAGTCCCCAACCCACACACGCTTTTGACTAATGTTCCACCAGAAGCAAGTTATTTTTCAGTGATTGATTTGTGTTCGGCTTTCTTCAGCATTCCTCTAGCCGATCAGTGTCAGTATCTGTTTGCATTTACTTACAGAGGTGCTCAGTATACCTATACCAGAATGCTGCAAGGATTTAAACATTCACCACACGTTTTTAATCAGGTATTGAAGACAGACCTAGAGGGTATGCCATTGGAAAGTACATTGTTACAGTATGTGGATGACCTGTTGATTTGCTCCCACAGCGAGGAACAGTGTGAGGAGGACACTATAACTCTGTTAGAAAAGCAGGCGCACGGAGGACATAAAGTATCCAAAAAGAAACTGCAATTTTGCACGCAGCAAGTGGAATACTTAGGCAGGGTAATATCCAAGGGAGTGAAGGCGATAGCACCAGATCAGATTGAGGCAATAACTAAGGCCCCCAAACCCCAGAATGTTGGGGAAGATGATGACGTTTTTGGGAATGGCAGGGTACAGCTCAGATTGGATAGGAGAATATGCTGAGATTCTGGCACCTTTGAGGAAGATAATGAAAGAAGCAGGACATACAAATTTGAAGAACGGCTTACAGTGGAATGGAGAGGCGGAGATAGCTTTCAATACCATTAAGCAGGAATTGCAGTCAGCACCAGCATTAGCTTTGCCTGACTACGAGAAGGTTTTTCATTTGTATGTATCTAACTGACAGGAGGGTTATGTCACAGCGGTTCTAACACAAGAGACAGGCAGAGGAAAAGCAAAGCAGCCGATAGCATACTACAGTACGAGACTAGATGAGGTGGCTCAGGGGTATCCACCCTGTTATCAGGAACTGGTGGTGCTGTACTATGCATATGAAAAACATCATCTGTAACCCTGGGCTATCCTGTGACTCTGTACACACACCACAAAGTAGCAGAGTTGCTGGAAGGAGGGAAATTTGTGCTGACGCCAGCCAGGATAGCAGCGTATCAGATGCTATTGACATTTCCTGACATAACTATACAGAGATGCGCTACCAGTAATATAGCCGATTTTGTCCCTTTGGGCTATGAAGGAGAACCCCATGATTGTGTAGGGAAGACGATGGCATTTGCCAAATTGAGAGCAGATTTACGGTCAGAACCACTAGAGGATGCAGATAAAAAGGTTCTGTTCATAGATGGCTCTTGTTATAGGGACTATGATGGAAATCATGCAGGGTTCTCAGTAGTGAAGCAGGATCAGTTGAGCTATAAGATTATTAGGGTGGAGTCCTGTCCCCAACCGTGTTCCGCCCAACCAGCGGAAATCAAAGCCCTGACAGCTGCGTGTGAATTGATGGAAGGTGAGAAAGTAGACATCTATCCTGATTCGGCATATGCCCATGGAGTATGCCATTTGTTCGGGGCAGTGTGGAAGCAGAGACATTTTAAAAAAGTAGCAGAGATCCCATACAACATTGTCAGCAAATTCTAGACTTAATAAAAGCCATAATGAAACCTAAAGCATTGGCTATAGTAAAATGCCAGGCACACAAAAAGGGAAATGATGTAATAACAAAGGGAAATCAAGCTGCGGATGAGGCAGCCAGAAAAGCGTCTGGGTGTACGTCAGCTGTCATTGCCCCCCAGGTAAGCCTAACTCCAGAACTGGAGATAAAGGACCTAATTAAAATACAAGGTAAGGCAACTTTGGCAGAACAGACAATGTGGAGAAAAACGGAGGCCAAGCAGAACCCGGAAGGCTTGTGGAGCATGGAAGACGGTTTGTTGGTAGCGCCCATCCTTCTCCTGACAATTCTGATTTCAGAAGCGCATGGGATAGACCATTGTGAAAGGGGGGAAGTGATAAAGAAAATAAAGAAGGCTGGTTTTTGGTCACCTTATTTACAGGCTTCAGTGGAATTTTTCTTGTCACAGTGTGAGGTATGCACACAGAATAATGTTCGAAAGGGAATTACAACCCCAATAGGCCACATTCCTGTACCTGAAGGACCATTTAAACATCCAGTGATCGATTACGTAGACATGATAAAGACAGTGCGAGGGAAAAGATACATGCTGGTAGTAATTGATCGATTTAGCAGATGGGTGGAGGCGGTACCTTCAAAAGATCAAGGGGCAAAGACAGTGGTAAAATTTCTGACAAATGAAGTGATCCCAAGGTTTGGAATACCTACAGAAGTTAGCTCAGACAATGGTTCAGCTTTTATCCAGAAAGTGGTCAAACTGGTACTACAGGCGCTGAGGATAAAGCAAGATTTGGATGTGTATACCACCCTCTGTCGCAGGGCATGGTAGAGAGAATTAATGGAACCCTAGAAGCCAAACTAAACAAAATTTGTGCAGACACTAAACTTAATTGAGTCGATGCTTTACCGTTAGCATTGATGAGTTACCGCATGCAAACTAATCGAATCACATGCCTGACACCGCATGAGATGCTCACTGGGAGGCCCATGCCAGTGCCCCAGCGGAGAGGGCCGTATAAGGGACCTAGTTTGGAACAATTGGAAATAGAATTGAAACAATACATGCAGCAGCTAACTATGATACATAGGTCTATTTATGCCCAGGAAAAACAGAAAGAGCCGGAGACCATACAAGGGGAAGGACCGATTAAAATAGGAGACCAGGTTTACGTGCGAGTTTTTCGGAGAAAGTGGAACGAGCCAAGAAGGGTCTTTCACCAGAGCAATGAATAAATTAAAGAATCTGCGAATGGAGGTCAAACAGAATGCAGGGTTTGGACATCAGTTTTTTGATTGGTTAGAAAGCAGACTCGGAGGATGGGGAGCATGGCTGACTAAAATAGCAATAACTGTCAGTATTGTATTGTTGAGCTGTGCGCTTGTGCTGTGCTGTTTTCTTCCTTGTCTCAGGTCTCTTGTAGTGCGTGCTGCAACCAAACAATTTCCAATGCTCGTGGCAATTACTGAAGCAAGCTTAGTGGAGAAAGAAACACCAAAAATGTATCGTTACAGCCTACAACACCTGCAGGATGAACAAGAGCAAAACGACAATGTGGGAGTAGATTGTAAGGGCTTCTGAGTTTTTTTTCCCTGTCTCAGGTACAAAGGGACAGGTTTTTGGCTCAGCGGCCCAGGGTAACGGAGAGAATACTTTGAGATCTTGGCGCAGAAAATTATAGTTTAACCCGAGATTTGGGAATAAGTGCTTGAGTTTATTGGGGCTTTTGTGCGCAGACTCTTAGTCTTCTTTCTCAAAGGGGGGATATATTGGAGTATAAAAGTTGTATTATTTGCTGTGTAACCAAAACTATGTAATCAGTTTGCTGTGCATGTATCCAATATGAAATCCTAGGAATGTAGAAGGCAATGGTGTGTTAATGTGTTAATGAAAGGTAGCTAAGAGATGTAGTCAGCTTTGAAACTTGCTATTTGCTATGCATGTACCCAATTTAGCAGGAGAATGAAATATTAAGAATGTTAATGAAAGGTAGCTAAGAGATGTAGATTAGAACATGATTAAGTCACGAAGTATTAAGAATGTAAACTTGCTATTTGCTAGAGAATGAAATCTTAGGAATGTAAAAGACAATGGTGCGTTAATGAGAGGTAGCTAAGAGATGTAGATTAGAACTGTACGTGTGGTACGTGTGAAACTGGACCAGGAGATTGCTATAAAAAATGCTGTGTCCATAGATCGGTGGGCAATCAGCAACTAGCTCAATGACTGTCTCAGCTTTGATTTGCAAATTGAAGTTTAACCCTTCTTGAAGAATCTTCTGCGTCTCCTAATCATTTGTGGGGCACGAGAAATCACGACACTATCTGCCCATCAAGGATTGTTGCTCTGAAATTTCCAGAGCGATAGTAATAACCTCCACAAACCCCCTTCAATACCTCTCCTAGTCATCCACAGGACCCACAGTCAATGAAATTTTTTTAAAAACAAATTACAGGGAACTAGAGATAACATTTCAGGTTGAAGTTACTTTGTCAGAATTGATGAAGGGTCTTTTACCTTCCAAGTCTTCTTCCCTTTCCACAGAACTGCTGATCTGAGTTTTTCCAGCATTTTGTCTTTTTTATTTCTGAGGGAATGATACGCTGCTGAGTGTCAGATCTCTCTAATTTGTTAAATCAAGGTGTGCGTGTGCGTGTGTACGTGCGTGCGTGTGTGCATGTGCACTGAATTTCAGTGTGATGAGACAAGCAACCTTCTCTTAGCAACAGTTCATACAGCTAAAACCCTAAGACTGACCTAAGGACAGACCAACAGAACATTCACTGTGTTGTCACTTGTGATCCGGCAGTCAACATAAACTAGGTTTGGCAGATGTAACAATGCATAAATGACTTCAGTATAACTGACTGTGGAATGTTTCAGGAATGTGAAAAGGCGCAATCCAGGAACGGCCCAGCAGAAGGAAAACCCAAGTGAATGGAACTGCTCCACGGATAGGCAGTGGCAAAGCAGCATTCTCCACACCCGCAACGTCTAACAGTTAGGTAATGTTGGTGGGTATTTCAGACACCCCATTGGCCCTGAAAGCTGCAGGAAAGCCTGAACTGGAAGGGAGAAAGGAAGATAATTAACTTTTACCTTTCTCGCCAAACATCCATTGTTTGTGCAGACTACTGGTGAAGAAGACTGGAGCCTGTGTGATTGACATAAGGAAGTCACTAATGGCCAGGTTTATGATGAAAGTGTTGGAAGGGCTTCTCAAAGTCTTGCTTCTGTAACAGAGGGAGGGGAGGTTTAACAAGAAAATACACAACATCTTCTCTCAAGCCATCAGACTCTCCTGTCTAGTTCACTTCTTCTCCAATTTAGTAATTGATCAGCCGGGATCAGAGGGTAAATCAGATTACAAATGCATATTTTTGGTTAGACTCCAATCCCTTACATTACCAGCTGGTTTCCCTAACCACCCAATCTCACTGTGGCCTACTTCACTGATTTGATGTTGTCAAATCACAGCTGTCTTGATGTTTATGATTATCATTACAAGTATTTCCTAAAGTTTGCAAGAACTTTGAGCAGCTCTGACATATTAATTTTTCTCATGCCTTTCAATAGGTCAATGACAAATTCCTTTAATTCAAGGACATCAGCACAGTGTCAGTTCTGATCGCAAGCTTTCAATGGCTCCTTTCATCCTTCAATAGCCTCACAATCTGTCATTACAAATGACTTACTTTTCAGTGGGAAAACAGTCAGGAAACAGTAATCACAGCTCATTAAATTTTATGATAGCTTTTAATTTTAAGATAAGTATGGGCTTTGCAAGAGAGTCTTAAATTGGAGCAGGGCAATTCATGAGAATATTTGGCTGAAATTAGGGAGTGTTCATTGGGAACAATGGACGGGTTTTAGGGCGGGTCTGCATCTGAAATGTGGGGGTGTCTAAAGATCATCTGCACAGGGAATAAGACAGGTATGATCCAGTAAGATGGAAGGGCAAGGGTGAAAACATTGGGAAACCTTGGGTATCAAGAGGGGTGATGAACTTAATCAAGGAGAAAAATGAAGTGCAGGTAAGGCTTAGGAAGCTAAATTCAAACAGAGTTCTTGAGGGTTATAAATAAGCTAGAAAAGAACTCAAGAAGGGAATAAGGCAATCCAAGAGAGGCCATGAAAAGTCTTTAGCACCTGGGATTAAAGAGAATTCCAAGATATTCTTTACAAACATCAAGAATAAGAATATAACTAGGTAGAGGTAGGACCACTTAAGAATAAAGGAGGAAATATGTGCTTGGAGGCAGAGGTCCTAAATGAGTATCTTGCTTCAGAATTTACCAAGGAGAGGGTCATGGAGGGTAGGGAGATCAGTGTGGAGTGTGCTAATGTGTTAGGTATTTTGAGGTCAAGAAGGAGGTGGTGTTGGATTTCTCAAAGGATATTAAGGTGGATAAGTCTCCAGGGCCTATTGGGATATACCAAGGTTATTGAGAGAAGCAAGAGATGAGATTGCTGGGGCCTTGATCAAGATCTTCATCTCCTCTTTAGCCAGAGGTGAGATCCTGGAGGACTGGTGAGTAGTCAATGTTGTTCCATGTGTCTCATATCAGTGGCAGGCAAGCTACAGGGAAAGATTCTTAGTGATAGGATTTATGAGCATTTGGAGAACCATGGACAGTGAGCATTGCTTTCTGTGGGGCAAGCCATGTCTTACTAACTTGATTGAGCCTTTTGAGGAGAAGAGGAAGGTAATTGATGAAAATGGGGCTGTGCATGTTGTCAATATAGATTTTACAAAAGCATTTGCCATGGTAGGTTTATCCAGAAGATTAGGATATATGGGATCCATGACGAATTGCCCATTTGAATTCAGAATTGGTTTGTCCATAAAAGACAGAAGGTAGTGGTTGATGGGACTTATTCTGGCAGGAGATACATGATTAATATTATTCCGCAGTGATCTCTACTGGGACCTCTCCTGTTAATACATATATATAGAAATAACCTGGATGAAGATGTAGATAGGTCTGTTAGTAAGCTCATAAATGATACAAAGAATAGTGGTGTTGTTGATAGTGTAGATGATTGCCAAAGGATATAATAGAATATAGGTCAGTATAATGGGATACAGGTCAGTTGCAGATATGGGTAGAGAAATGTTCGATGGAGTTTAATCTGGCCAAATGTGAGGAGATGAAGTTTGAGCGATCAAATGAAAAAGAATAGCATATTGTTATTGACAAGATCCTTAACAGTATTGATGTACAGAGGATATTGGGGGTCCATGACATACCAAAAGTAGCTGCACAGGTTGGTAGAGTGGTGAAGGTGGGGTATGGTATGCTTGCCCTTATCAGTCGAGTCACTGAGTTCAAGAGTTGGGCAGTTAGGTTGCAGGTTGATGGAGGGGCAGAGCTTAGGATGGTGGTGCCTAATGGCAACTGTATTGCTTACATCTTCAGAAACAGCTCTATTTCTATAGTTAATATCTCTTTTTTAACTTTTCAGGGTTCTTCTGAAGACCCTGACCTTGAGTTACATGCTGACTTCAGTTCTGTGGAAATGGGACCCGCTGTCAGGGCCTCACCATCGGCCACTTTTCAATAGGCCAAGGACGTGCCCTAGAAGACTAGTGTGTCTTCAGGGTGCCGGATTTTCGTGGCTCTGGAGCCGGGTGGATTCGAGGCCTGTGCTGCTGCCTGGTGTGTCATGGGAGTACAGGGAAGATTGAAACCAATGGGCTGGCTGCTGGCTTTGTGCCCAGAGCTCAGAAAAAGCAACCCAACAGACCTTTAACTTCATAAATCAGCGAGTTGTCTTGTTATGTCTCCCTTCTCGCTGTGAAACGGGGATACCTCCTTTTCCCTTATTAGGGAAAGAGAGCCTGTGGTATGTCGAATTAGCAGGTGAACGAGTAGTCTTTGGGGTACTGCAAGCCTGTGACTTTATTGATGCTTTGCTGCACACTTGAGTGCTCAGTGGGGGGTGCTGATGCTCTTTGCTGTTGTGGGAGGGGGGATTGTTGCTTTGCTGCTGCTTATGTGTGGGAGAGGGGAGCTGGGGGGGCTTTGGGGTTCTAATTTTTAATTCATTCATTCTTTGGGGCACTCCTTTGTTTTCATGGATGTTTGTGAAGAAAAAGAATTTCAGGATGTCTATTGTATACATTAAATGTACCTCTTGAAAACTATTGAAGGTTTATAGATCTCCAGCTAGGCCATATCTGGAGTATTGCATTCAGTTCTGGTTTCAGCTTTGGAGAGGGTGCAGAAGAGGTTCACTAGGATGTGGCCTGGATAAGGGAGCATACATTATAAGAAGAGATAGGACAACCTTAGTTTGCTTTCTCAGGAGTGGTGGAGTCTGTGGGGAGATCAGATAGAGGTTTATAAGATTATGAGAGGCATTATGCATTTAAAGTGAGGGGGTTAAGTTCAAAGGAGATGTGCAGGGTGAGGGGGTGTTGCCAGGGGTTATGGTGGGCCCTCATCGAGGAATCAGCAGTGGAAAGTGTGAGTAGTTTCAAGTTCCTATGTGTCAACGTTTCTGAAGATCTATCTTGGACCTAACATATTGAAGCAATTACAAAGAAGGCATGACGGCAGCTATATTTCATCATGAGCTTGAAGAAACTTGGTACGTCACTAAAGCCTCTCACAAATTTCTAAAGATGTTCCATGGAGAGCATTCTGGCTCATTGCATCACTCTCTGGTACGGAGACACCGCTGCACAGGATTGAAAAAAGCTGCAGGAAGTTGTAAACTCAGCCAGCACCATCGTGGGCACTGGCCTTCTCAGCCTTGAGGACACCTTCAAAAGGCAAGGCCTCAAAAAGGCGACCTCCATCATCAAGGCCACCATCACCCAGGACATGCCCTCTTTTCTTTGCTACTATCAAGGAGGAGGTACAGGAGCCTGAAGACACACACTCAACATTTCAGGAATAGCTCCTTCCCCTCTGCCATCAGATTTCTGAATGGACAATGAACCCACGAACACTACCTTTCTACAAACGTATGTTTTTTGTTTCTCTTTTTGCATTACTTATTTAATGTAATCCTTTATATGTATTTATTGTAATTTATAGATTTAAAAAATATGTATTACAAAGTACTGCTAATGGTTTATATTAAAGTTCATTCTGATTCTGATATGATTGAAGTGTTTGAGCCTTGGAACCCATGTTTGATTTTGAGAAAAGATGGGGTTCATTTGCTTGTTACTACCATTTGAGTTAATTGATAGATTTCTTCCACTACCTAATTGTAAATTTTGGTATAATTTTTTTTTTGCTGGCGGTTTGATGTTTATCTTTAGAAGCTTTTTGTATGACACATGGCTCCGGGGTTGAACACCTGATGGTTTCTTTTTCTCACTTTTCTTTGCTTTAGTAGGGGTTTTTATTTCTTTTCTTTTTGTGTCACCATATTTTTCAATCTTTAAAACAATGTTTTTTTATCCTTTGTGACATTGTAAGTGTACTTTGATGTACTCATTATTTTGGATAATAATAATAAAAAGATTTGAAAAGAAAGAAATGTTGAAGAAGCTCTAAGTACTTTTCACTGTTTCTCTGAGGCTTATGGGAAGCGGTGGGAACCGGACCCGCTCATAGTCATCCTTGGAGCAACAAGCTCCCTATCTTCAGCCAATAAGTATGAAAATATGGCTGTATTGTTTGGAATGGTGATTGCTAAGTTAATTCTGCAAATGTGGAAAATGGACCATGTGCCTACATACGATCTGTGGCTGAGAGAACTGGCAAATACTTTACATTTGGAGAGATTGAGACTATGTAATGAGGACAGAGGGGACATCTTTGAAAGGAAGTGGGGCCCTGTATTGGACTTCCTTACGGGGTGAGGACTGAGGTTTTTTGGTGCAGTGCTCCTCTGCTGTGTACGTTCACTTTTGCCTTTATATTATTCTCCCTTTTGCTGCTGAATTTTTAATTTGATTTTGTTATGGTGGTGGTTTTTGTGGACATGCTGTATTTTTGTTGTTTGTTTGCAGAAAAAAAAGAATAAAAAATATATTAAGAAAAAAGGCCAGTTCCTGTGCCGCAGTCTTCTATGTTTTAAGCACAAACTGGACTCGTACTTTTGGAGCTTTTTGGTGCTCCATAAAGATAAAGGTGAGCCAAAACATGACAATAAAAGGTGGGAGTTCTTGTATTTCCACAGGACACTGTGTAAGTGTCCTGAGGCATACCATTGCCTGTCACGTCCTTGCAAAGGGTAGTTTGAATGCTGGAGTCATTGGAACAGCCTGTCCTTATTAACTTTAGAGCAGAAGGTGTTGAGCCTCCTTCTTAAACTGCTTTAGCCTTTAAACTGAAAATATTTTCACAGTGTTGTTAGGTTGGAATTCCTAAGTTTGGCTGAGCAACAATGAAAAAGTAGTGATCGGAGTTTAGGAGGTCAAGCTGAAAACTTAAATAACCATACAGAATTCAGCAGTTCAGGCATCACTGGTGAAGAAAGAAATTGTTAATGTTCCAGGTCAGTGTACTTTTAGAATAGTGTGCAAGACTTGTCCCTCTCAGTAGCATGGTCTCTGTTTTGTTGTTGAAGCTTTGGCAAGGTGTTGTAGGTGGGAAATGAAGAGTTAGTGGGGTAGCAGTTTAGGACCAGTGACCATAATTCAATTAGTTTTAAAATGCTTATGGAGAAAGAACAGGTCCACAAATTCAAGTCCCAACATGAAGCAAGCCTAATTCTGAAGGTGATAGCTGGGAATTTGCGAAGGTTGATTGGGAAAGGCTGTTTGCAGGGAAATTGATATCTGGCAATTGTGAGACTTTCAAAAGTAGGATGGGGAGTGTTCAGGGCCAGTGTGTTCCTGATAAAGTGAAAAACAAGGATGGAAGGATATAGAAACCCTGGCTGATGATGAATGGTAAAGCTGGAAGGGAAAAGGCAGCATATATCAGGTGTAGGATCCTGGGATCAAGCAAATCCCTTGAGGAATATCAGGAATGTTGGAGGGAAGTAAAGAGGGCAAAAAGTGGACATGAGACAGCTTTGGCAAATAAGTTAAAGAAGAATCCTAAGAGATTATACAGGGATATGAAGAACAAAACGCACTTAAACTTCCCTGTTTGAAATTTTGATGTTTCATTGTTCTCCTCTCTTTCATTGTTCCTTAACTTCCATAACCTTCTCAATGGTAATACAGGAAACCTCACATAGAGGACCACATTGACTCTTTAGAGGACCTGTTCTTTCCATACTTAAGGTAGATAAATTTCTGGAGTCTAACCAAGGGTATCCAAGGATGTTGTGTGGAGAAGAAAAGAAATTGTGGGAAACTTGTTTTATCTGCCCATCACCTCACTCTGGTTCTACACCCGCTTCCCTTTCTTCCATTGTCTTCTACCTTCTCCTATCAGATTCCCCCTTCTCCAGCCCTCTATCTCTTTCACAAATCAACTTCCCAGCTCTTTATTTCACCTCTCCCCCCTCAGTTTCACCTATCACCTACCACCTGTTCTTCTTCCTCCCCTCCCCCACCTTCTTACTCTGACTTCTCATCTTTATCTCCAGTCCTGGTCCGAATATTGACTGTTTGCTCTTTTCCATAGATGCTGTCTGGCCTGTTGAGTTCCTCCAGCATTTTGGTTTTGGATTTCCAGCATCTGCATATTTTCTTGTGTTTGCAATAAATATTTGCATCTTTGTTGTCCATGGGGGCTGGAGTGTGGCTAATATTGTGCCTTCGTTTAAGGGGTGCTGCAAGGACAATCTGAGGAACTACAGGTCACTGAGCCTAGCATCAGTGGTCGGAATGTTACTGTAGGGCACTCTGAGAAATACGATCCACTATATTTGGAAAGGCAAGGATACAGTTCAGATAGATTTTATGCCTGGGAAATTGTGTCTCACAAATTTGAGCTTTTGAAGAGGTGACAAAGAGGACTAATAATGGCATGATAGTAGGCATTGTCTACATGGACTTTGACAAGGTCTCACATGGTAGAGGTCAGAGGGTGATAGTGAAGGGTTGCTTTTGAGATTGGAGGCCTGTGCCCAGAGGTGTGCCTCAGGGATCAGACTGGATTCCCTCATGATTGTTATCTATATTAACAATTTGAATGAGAATGTACAGTAGTTGGGAGGGTCACTATGTTTGTCAGTGACACCAAAATTGGTTGTATAGTTGTTAGTGAAGGAAATTGTCTTAGAGTACAACAGGATCTAAATTAAATTGGAAAGTTTGCCAATGAATGGCAGATTCCTCACTATAGGAAGGATGTTATTAAGCTGAAAAAGGTGCAGAGATCATTCACGAGGATGTTAGCAGGATTAATTTGTAAGGACAGACTGAATAGGCTTGGGTTTATTTCCCTGGAACGTAGGAGGCTGAGGGTAATCTTATAGAGGTATTTACAACCATGGAGGGCAGAGTAAAATGAATGGTCACAGTCTTTTGCCCAGGCTAGAAACTAGAAGGCATACTGTAGATTAGAGAGAGTGTAAAGATTTAAAGGGGACCTGAGGGACACCTGAGTGGATAGGTATGTGGATCTTGCTGCCAAAGGAAGTGGCAGAGGTGAGTACAAGAACAGGTTTTAAAAGACATTTGGACAGGTTTAGAGCAAGGGTTACCAACCTATTTTATGCCACAGACCTATACCATTAAGCAAAGTTGGGAACCTCTGGTTTGAAGGGATACTGGGCAAATGCAAGCACCTTCTGCTCTTTGCAAACAGGTGGAAAGGTGAATGGCTGGATGGAATGTCTCATCTGTAATGCCTGCTACTATCACTATTTGGCTCATCAAACCCTTGGTTCTCCACACTGCAGTTGGCCCTTTGCCACTCATGAAGTGCATCCTAATCAATCCTCCTTCATAAATTTATCTTCTTGCCAGCTTGTTGGGTCTTGTGGATATTCTGCATTGGGGATCTCCATTCCTTACTTGGACTTTTAAACATAAGAGCTATTCTTCACAGCTGATCACAGGAGGTGTGAGCATGTGGTTGATTCTATAACGAGAAATGGTCTTTGTCCAATTCACATAGGTGCCAGCTGCTCTCCAATATTGTAATCAGGAACAGAGAGCCATCTTCCACATCACAATAATTGATTTCTGAAATAATTTTTCCCACCTCATTTCTGGACCACATCATTGTCTCCTTTGGTTACTAGGCCTCCTGCCATAACTTTGGCCTGATTACACCCTCAGCTCTGAGAAAAATTCTCTCCACATAAATAAAGTTCTTCATTCGTCTCCCTGCATTAAAAATTTTTTTCCATAATCCTTCCTAAACTGGTGTACTCAAAATTGCACCATAGTTTTGCAGTTCCTAGCGACTAATTCATTAACTGGTGCTCAGAGGTAACCTATCACACGCCTCCTTATGGTTGACCTGGAGATAGAGTGGTCTGTAAGCTGTGACCACTAGGCAAATTGATGCACACTGGTTATGTGATTGGAAGCAAGAAGATGGAAGATGACATTTCATGTCGGCAAGTTTGAAATTATTCATTGATAGGAAGAACAAGGGGTAAGAAAGCTCTGAATATTGATATTCAGAGATCAATATGATAGAAAATTAACATGAGATGCTGCATAAAATGAGCTTGGTAAGTAGTATTGCTAGGGGTGTAGAATACTTGTAATTCCTTAGAACATTGGGGTGACCATAATGTGCACTTTTGCTTCACAACACAGAGGAAGGGTATATTTGCCTTAGGCTAGATTGAGAGTGTTCACAAAATTGATTCATGAGGTGGAAGGTTATCTTGACTGATGAGAGAAGGATTGCAGGTGCAGCAGGAACAAAGCTAAGGTTACAATCAGACCTTGTTTAATAGTGGACATGCTTGCGGGGATAAGTGGCCCATTCTTGCCCCTGATTTATGTGCGTGCTTATATGTAGATGCATGTACTCTGGAGTTTGATAGACTGAGAAATTGGACGTGTAGGATTCTCAGATTTGAGAGAATCGATGGTGCAAGGATGCTCTGCTTGGTTGGACCAGATGTGTTGTTGACCATCTGAGTTATGGAGATATGTCTTTGTTTATCTTTAAAATTATCTGCAAGCAAGGTCAGAGGATGCTCGCCTGATCCTGATGGATTCTTGGACAATAAGGAAAACAGGGATATGAGGCTGGTGGGATTGGATACAGAAATTAATTAACTTAGAAGTTCAGCTGCCTTCTTATTGAAAAGCATGACAGGTTTAAGGGATGGTATGACCTGTTCTAGCCCCTCATGTTCTCCCGTGCTTGTTGCTTACATGGTTTAAACAGCACAGACTGTGCAATGAACTTGTCCATTCCAGGTTTGTACAGATCACCAACATATAAGAGGAGCTGTAACTAGCTGTAACCCGTAACTAGCTGCATCATCAACTGGAGCGGAGGCTTCAATGCACAGGATTGAAAGAGGTTGCAGGCTCAACCAGCTCCATCACGGACACAAGCCTCCCCACCATCGAGGATATCTTCAAAAAGTGGTGCCTCACAAAGGTGGCATCTACCATTGAAGATCTAGGATCTTCAACATCTAGGACACGTCCCCTTCTCATTATTACCATCAGGGAGGATCCTGAAGACCCACACTCAATATTTTAAGAACAGCTTCTTGCCTCTCCCATCAGATTTCTGAATGATCCAAGAACCCACTATTCCTCTTCTGAACTGCTTACCTACCTAGTTATTTATTGTAGCTTACAGTAATGTGTTAGGTCTTTCACTGTAGTTTTGCCACAGAACAGCATCTTTCATGACATATACCAGTGACAAAACACCTGATTCTGATTCACTATACTACTGAGGAATAAATTTCAGGTAAAATAGCACAGATCTTTGCCTCCCTTTATCCCAAACTGCATTAAGGGCAACTCTGCAAGTATGTCCAAACAATAGAGAATTTCATACACTGCCAGATCATGTCTGGGGCACCTGAAGGAACTGGGTCCCAAGGAGGTCACACACATACCTGCAGAAGGCATAGATGACCAGGAAGTTGCCCACTACGCCAGTGATACCTACTGCTAGAATGACAGCCCCTATGGTGTAGTGGGCATGATCCGGGACATTCACAGTAGGAAAAACACGCCGATTATAAGCATCGGTCACCGACACCTCCTGTAATGGAGAGAAAGAGAAGACAACATGTACAACTCACAGATATACAGACAGCTCATAACTTCAGTAAGAGAAGGTCCTTGATGAACACTGACCCCTAATGGACGGCACCTAAAAGTACAGAGACTTGCATTTACAATTTATGTTTGTTGGGTCAGAAACACTAACTTTCTCTGAATTTCTCACTGCTCCTGATCCTCCAAACTGCAGCTGAGTTTATGGTGTCCAAGTCAAGCATGGATAGCACCCAGGCTGCTGACTGGGATTTGATCCACGTTCTTCAGCAGTGCCTCTCAGAGCTAGGCGGCTTGTTATCTTCCAGGTAGACTCCATTCCACAATTGATAGCTGATCGCAGCTGCCCCATTCCTTGAAGCACATCATGTCTTCTTCACCGCCACTGCCTTACTCCAGGTTTTTTTAAACTTCCAAAATTTTCTACTGCAAGAAGTGCTATCAAAGACAGGGTTTAAACATTTAGGAAATCCAACAGATTGGTTCTATATATTTTAATCTTAGTTCTATTTCTGACTATTTAAACTTTATTTTGGTGCTATTTTGCAATGCGAACAACATAGTATTTTGCATGACATCTCAGCTCCTGCCTCTTCCACAATGTCACCTCGTGGGATATTGCTACTCCCATTACCTCACTCGCCAGGGTCAGTGTATCCTTCCTAATATGTGATGCTCAGGACTGTTCACTGCAGTGCAGCAGTACTTTCCCCAGTCCCTTATATAGTTGTAACATAACTTTAGTGATTTAGTTCTGAAGGCATAGAGCCCACATTTCCATTAAATTTTGGGATATTTTCCTGTATCTGTTCAAGACATTTTACTAACTTACAGATGTAGACACAGGATACTCTTTAGACCTGCATTGGATACAAAATATACAAAAATGTTCATGGATACAGAATAAGTGACTTTGCACTTACATTGAAATCTATTTGTTAAGATTTTACACAGTCACTTAAACTACGAACTGTTGAAGGCATTACTGATAATGCAACAAAATCGGTGTCATCAGGGAAATTAGTTCCTCTCCCACCAGCTATCAATAACTACAACGAATGACGGAGGCTCCACTACAGATCCTGTGGAATACTGCCTGTCATATCCTCCCAAGTTAATTCGTACAGACGGTGTCCTGCCACGCAGACAATTGCCTAATCACAGCTATCTTGACTATACCTCTTCCCACCCTGTCTCCAGTAAAAATGCTATTCCCTTTCCTCAGTTCCTTCGTCTCCATCGCATCTGTTCCCAGGATGAGGCTTTCCTTTATAGAACATCGGAAGTGTTGTCCTTCTTCAAAGAATGGGGTTTCCCTTCCTCCACCATTAATGCTACCCTCACCTACATTTTCTTCATTGCCTGGACATCCATGCTCTCCCCATCTTCCTGCCATCTTAAGAGGGACAGAGTCTCTCTTGTCCTTACTTACTACCCCATGAGCCTCCACATCCAACATGTCATTCTCCACAACTTCCATCATCTTTAATGGAGTCCTGTCACCAAACACGTCTTTACCTCCCCCCCTCCCCCCACTCTCCACTTTCTACAGGATCAAGCCCTCGGTGATTGCCTTGACCATTAGTCCTCACCCACTAATCTCTCTCCTGCCACATACTCCTCCAGCCAAAATAAGTACTACATCTGCCCATTCACTTCCTCCTCCATTCAGGGCCCTAAACAGTCCTTCCAGGTGAAGCAACATCTCATCTGAGAACCTCTTGGGCTCGTCTATCATATCCAGCGCTCCTAGCATGGCCTCCTCAACATTGGCTGCTTTGTTGAGCACCTCTGTTCCATCCACCAAACACAGCATTTCTCAGTGGCCAACCATTTTAAATCCTATCCCTGTTCCTGTACCAATACGTCAGTCCTTGGCCTCCTCTTTAATCAAAATGAGGTATTTCTCAGGGTGGAGGAGCAACACCTTATGTTTGGTCTATACAGCTTCCAACCTGATGGCATGAGCATTGATTCTTCCTTCCAGTAATTTTTTCCCTCCCGCTTCCGCCGCCTTCCATTCCCCACTCTGGCCTTTTCTCCTCACTTGCCTACTACCGCTCCCAGTGCACCCTCCTTCCGTTTCCCCTGTGGTCCGTTCTCCTCTCCTATCAGATACCTTCTTTTCCAGCCCTTTATCTTCCCACCCAACTGGCTTCACCTATCACCTTCTAGCTAGTCCTCCTTCCCTCCCACCACCACCTTTTTATTCTGGCATCTTCACTTTCTTTTCCAGTCCTGAAGAAGGGTCTCAGCCCGAAACGTTGACTATTTATTCATTTCCATAGACGCTGCCTGGCCTGCTGAGTTCTTCCAGCATTTTGTGTGTGTTGTAAATGAATGTATTAGTGTTTGGGTTGTAGAGTTCTCAGGGAAATCCACCTAGTCACATGCAAAACTTGGAAACTCTACATAGAGAGAACACAAGATTAGCCTAAGTGGACATAGACTTGGTGCGTCAAAGGACCTATTTCCATGTTGTATCTCTCTATGGCCTCTGATTGTTAATTCAATTTACTCAGCTACAGGATTCCCACAGGCACCACCACACCTGGCTGGCAGGCCACTAGTGTTAATCATGGTATTCTTCAATATGGTAGACTATTTGACTCATTGGGACCAAACTGCCAGTCGGCCTGGTCCCATATGCTCCCTGATCATCGCTCACCTTCAAAAATATGAACTCTGGTGACCTTGGGTACTGTCTGTGTGGAGTTTGAATGTCCTCCTGTGATGACATGTTTTTCTTTCCCCCGATGATCTGGTTTCCAGCCACACCCCAAAGATGTCCTGGCAGGCTAGCTGGCAATTGTAAATTCTCTTCCAGTGTAGGTGGGTGACAGGAAGCTTGGGAACATTGATGTGAACGTTAGGAGCATGGGAGACCGATGGGTACTTTGTGAGGGCTGGCACAGACTCAATGGACCAAATGCCCTCCTCATGTTGTTGAAAAGTATAAAACTATCTAGTTTGCTAGCATCCTGCTCATTGTTTACTAACTGTCAACATCAGCAACTCTTGAAGATGTGTAATCTGTTCCCAAATCCAGGTGATTAAAAATCATAAACAGGCTCCTTGACATAAATTTCCTCAGTCAGTAAATCAGCTGATAGCATCACTCTGTTCTGTCCTTTACTCCCAACCTTTTGCATCATGAGGCTGCGTTTTCAGATAAGAGCATCTTTTACTTTTGATGAGAGGGCTTCCTTCAGCCACGGCCAAATCCATGCTCTCCTGCTCAGTCTTCCATCTTCCACGCTCTTTAAACATTGCCGCCTCCCAGACGTCTGCTCCCTATCCTGTGCGGCGCTGTTTGCTAGCCGGCCCCCCTTCACCCCACGATGAGCACTAGATTTTAGCTCCCCACCATGGCAATCTTCTAAAAGCAGTTCTTCAAGAAGGTGGCATGCATTGTTAAGTACCCTCATCATCCAGAACATGCCCTCTTCTTGTTATGACCATCAGGGATGAGGTGCAAGAGCCTGAGGACCCACATCAACATTTTAGGAACAGCTTCTTCCTGTCTGCCATCAGATTTATAAACGGTCCGTGAACCCATGAACACTACATTGCACTATTGTTCTTTTGCATGATAGGCTGTATTCATTTTATTGCCATAGTGATTTGTTTTGAATGCACTGTAGTGCTGCCACAAAATAATAAATTTCTCGACTGATGTCAGTAACAATAACCCTGTTTCAAATTCTGATTCTAATTCTGACTCCAGCAAAGCTCGGAGTTTAACATTCTCATCCATGGCCTCTCCCCTCTGTGTGCATGGCACTCACCCTGCCCTGTAACCCTGCCTGCGCTTACGTACAACACTCCCTCAGTCGACAACTTCTAGATAGACCACAAAACTGCTAATTTCACTTCTTTTATTTCTGTTATTCATCTTAAACATGTTTCTGGAACTGCTAGAGCCTGCGATTTACAGCTTGGCGATCGATGGAGTGTTTGGTGCTCTGCTGCTTCTGGGAAGATTCGGGGAAACATGCTCAAGCCTCAATGCGAAGGAACTATGAGATGGGGTGCGAGCCAACATTCGACTCCATTTCGCCGATTAAAGCTTCCATTATTCTCTGACTAAAGCAATGAGGAAGATTGGAATATCAAGGCGAAAGGCAAGCGTGGGCTCTGTGCAGACTGCCTGCCTTTTGATCACTGATGGGATCGTTCTGCTGCTGGAGAAGGGAGTCTGTTTGCAGCCTATTGCTGGGTGGCAGCTTTCTGTGCCCTGGGGGGGGGGGGGGTAGACCTCTACATTCCAGTGGTGTCTCTCTCTTCTCATGATGTCAGAGGATGTTACCAAGGTTCTGCGTTTATAGATTTGGACTAAGGATTTTTTAAGTCTTATGGTCTTTATATTCTGTGATTTCACCTGTGTTTTCTTGTTTTTTTTGGGGGGGCCAATGTTCTTGTTGTGTTTTGTGTGTGGGGAGAGGGGTTTGGGGGCCAATGTTCTTGTTGCGTTTTGTGTGTGGGGAGAGGGGTTTGGGGGCCAATGTTCTTGTTGCGTTTTGTGTGCGGGGAGAGGGGTTAGAGGGCCAATGTTCTTGTTGTGTTTTGTATGCGGGGAGAGGGGTTTGGGGGCCAATGTTCTTGTTGAGTTTTGTGTGCGGGGAGAGGGGTTTGGGGGCCAATGTTCTTGTTGTGTTTTGTGTGTGGAGATAGGGGTTTGGGGGCCAATGTTCTTGTTATGTTTTGTGTGTGGGGAGAGGGGTTTGGGGGCCAATGTTCTTGTTGTGTTTTGTGTGTGGAGATAGGGGTTTGGGGGCCAATGTTCTTGTTATGTTTTGTATGCGGGGAGAGGGGTTTGGGGGCCAATGTTCTTGTTGTGTTTTGTGTGCGGGGAGAGGGGTTTGGGGGCCAATGTTCTTGTTGTGTTTTGTGTGCGGGGAGAGGGGTTTGGGGGCCAATGTTCTTGTTGTGTTTTGTGTGCGGGGAGAGGGGTTTGGGGGCCAATGTTCTTGTTGTGTTTTGTGTGCGGGGAGAGGGGTTTGGGGGCCAATGTTCTTGTTGTGTTTTGTGTGCGGGGAGAGGGGTTTGGGGGCCAATGTTCTTATTGTGTTTTGTTTGCGGGGAGAGGGGTTTGGGGGCCAATGTTCTTGATGTGTTTTGTGTGCGGGGAGAGGGGTTTGGGGGCCAATGTTCTTGTTGTGTTTTGTGTGTGGGGAGAGGGGTTTGGGGGCCAATGTTCTTGTTGTGTTTTGTCTGTGGGGAGAGGGGTTTGGGGGCCAATGTTCTTGTTGTGTTTTGTGTGCGGGGAGAGGGGTTTGGGGGCCAATGTTCTTGTTGAGTTTTGTGTGTGGGGAGAGGGGTTTGGGGGCCAATGTTCTTGTTGTGTTTTGTGTGTGGGGAGAGGGGTTTGGGGGCCAATGTTCTTGTTGTGTTTTGTGTGTGGGGAGAGGGGTTTGGGGGCCAATGTTCTTGTTGTGTTTTGTCTGTGGGGAGAGGGGTTTGGGGGCCAATGTTTTTGTTGTGTTTTGTGTGCGGGGAGAGGGGTTTGGGGGCCAATGTTCTTGTTGTGTTTTGTGTGCGGGGAGAGGGGTTTGGGGGCCAATGTTCTTGTTGTGTTTTGTGTGCGGGGAGAGGGGTTTGGGGGCCAATGTTCTTATTGTGTTTTGTGTGCGGGGAGAGGGGTTTGGGGGCCAATGTTCTTGTTGTGTTTTGTGTGCGGGGAGAGGGGTTTGGGGGCCAATGTTCTTGTTGTGTTTTGTGTGTGGGGAGAGGGGTTTGGGGGCCAATGTTCTTGTTGAGTTTTGTGTGTGGGGAGAGGAGTTTGGGGGCCAATGTTCTTGTTGAGTTTTGTGTGTGTGGGGAGAGGGGTTTGGGGGCCAATGTTCTTGTTGTGTTTTGTGTGTGGGGAGAGGGGTTTGGGGGCCAATGTTCTTGTTGAGTTTTGTGTGCGGGGAGAGGGGTTTGGGGGCCAATGTTCTTGTTGTGTTTTGTGTGTGGGTAGAGGGGTTTGGGGGCCAATGTTCTTGTTGAGTTTTGTGTGCGGGGAGAGGGGTTTGGGGGCCAATGTTCTTGTTGAGTTTTGTGTGTGGGGAGTGGGGTTTGGGGGCCAATGTTCTTGTTGAGTTTTGTGTGCGGGGAGAGGGGTTTGGGGGCCAATGTTCTTGTTGAGTTTTGTGTGTGGGGAGTGGGGTTTGGGGGCCAATGTTCTTGTTATGTTTTGTATGCGGGGAGAGGGGTTTGGGGGTTTTCTGTACAAGACTTAACACAATCTCTTTTTATTCACAGAAAGTCATAGTTTGCTGACGACACAACTAGTTTTGGCGGAATTTCAGATGGTGGCGAGGAGGCATACAGGAGGCCATAAGATCATTAGACATAAGAGCTGAATTAGGCCATTTGGCCCATCAAGTCTTCTCTGCCATTTCATCATGGCTGATCACTACCCTCTTAACGCCAGTCTCCTGCCTTCTCCCCACAACCTTTCATGCCCTGACTAATTAAGAATCTATTAACCTCCTCCTTCAATTCACCCAATGATCTGCCCTCCAAAGCCACCTGTGGCAACCAATTCCAAGATTTACCACTCTTTGGCTAAAGAACTTCCTTCTCATCTCTTTTCTAAATGGACATCCCTCTATTCTGAGGCTATTCCCTCTGGCCCCAGGACCCCCCCCCCCCCCCCAACCCAAGGAAACATCCTTTTCACATCCACTGTATCTGGGCCTTTCAACATTTGATAGGTTTCAATTCTCATTCTTCTAAATTCCAGAAAGTACAAGCCCAGCGCCTTTAATTGGTGCTCATGTGATAACCCTTTCATTCCTGGCATCATTCTCATGAACCTCCTCTGAACCTTCTCCAATGTCAGCACATCATTTCTTAAATAAGGGGCCCAAAACTTCTCACAATTCTCCAAGTGAGGTCTCACCAGTGCCTTATAAACCCTTGGCATTATATTCTTGCTTTTACATTCTAGTCCTCTTGAAATGAATACTTACATTCCCTTCGCCTTCCTCATTACCGATTCCACCTGCAAATTTACCTTTAGGGAATCCTGATCAAAAACTCCCAAATTTTTTTGCACCTCAGATTTTAGAATTTTCTCCCCACTTTGAAAATAGTCTATGTTTTTATTTCTTCTACCGAAGTGCATGGACCATACACTTCCCATACACTATATTCCATCTGCCAACTTTCTCCATTCTGCACATCTGTCTAAGCCCTTTGTAGCCTCTCTGCTTCATCAACACTATTTCCCCCTCCATCTGCCTTTGTATCGTCTGCAAATTTGGCCACAAAGCCATCAATTTCATCATTCAAATTATTGACATACATTGTAAAAAGATGTGGTCTCAACACCTGCCCCTGTGGAACACCAGTAGTCATTGGCAGCCAATCTGAAAAGAACCTTTTATTCCCACTCTTTGCCTTCTGCCAATCAGCCAATGCTCTATCCATGCTAGTATCTTTCCTGTAATACTCTGGGTTATTAACTTGTTTAGCAGTGTCTTGTGTGACATCTTGTCAAAAGCCTTCTGAAAATCCAAGTAAGTAACATCTTGTCTGTTATTTCCTCAAAGAATTTTAACAGTTTTATTAGGCAAGATTTTCCCTTAAGAAAACCATATTGACTTTGGCCTATTTTGTCACGTGCCTCCAAGTATCCTGAAGCTACACCCTTAACAATTGTCTCCAACCTCTTCCCAACCACTGAGGTCAGGCTAACTGGCCTATGATTTTCTTTCTTCTGCCTTCCTTCCTTCTTGAAGGGTGGAGTAACATTTGCAATTTTCCAGTCCTCCAAAACTGTGCCAGACTCTATTAATTCTTGATAGATCAATAAATCTGCTGCCTCCACAATCCCTTCATCTACCTCTTTTGGACCCCTAGGGTGTAGTTCATCAGGTCCAGATGACTTATCTACTTTCAGGCCTTTCAGTTTCCCAAGCACCATCTCCTTGGCAATAGCAAATGCAGTCACTTCTGCCCCTTGACACTCTCAAAATTCCAGCCTACTACTAGTGCCTTCCACAGTGAAGACTGATTCAAAATAGTTCTGCAGTTCACCCACCATTTCCTTGTCCCCCATTACCATCTCTCCAGCATCATCTTCCAATGGTCCAATTTCTACTCTTGCCTCTCTTTTATTTCATATATCTGAAGGAAAACTTCTGGTACCATTTTTGATATTAAATGCTAGCTTACCTTCATATTTCATCTTTTCCCTATTTAAGATTATTTTTAGTTGTGTTCTGTTGGTTTCTTTAAATTTCCCAATCCTCTAATTTCCCACTAACTTTGCTCAATTATATGCCCTCTCTTTGGCTTTTATGTTGGCTTTGACTTCCCTATTCAGTCATGATGGCGTCATTCTATCTTCAGAATGCTTCCTCTTCTTTGCTATGTATCGATCCTGCACCATCCAAATTGCTCCCAGAACCTCCAGCCATTGCTGCTCTGCCGTCATCCCTGCGAGTGTCCCGTTCCAATCAACTTTGCCCAGCTCCTTTCTCATGCCTCTGTAATTTCATTTAATCCACTGTAATACTCATTCATCTGATTTTAGCTTTGCCCCCTCAAATTTCAGGGTGAATTCTGTTATATTATGATCTCTGTTACCTCAGGGTTCCATTACCTTACGCTCTCTAACCATATACAGTCATTACACAACACCCTATCCAGAATTGCTGATCCCAGTGTGGGCTCAACCTCAGGCTGCTCCAAAGAGCTATCTCAGAGGCTTTCCACAAATTCTCTCTCTCTTGGGATCCAGCAGCAGCTTGATTTTCCCAATCTGTCTGCATTTTTGAAATCTCCCAAAACTAATATAACATTGCCTTTATGACATGCTTTTTCTTTCTCCCGCTGTAATTTGTAAACCACATCCTGGCTACTTCTCAGAGTCCAATCATGGTCTTCTTAGCCTTGCAGTTTCTTAACTCTACCCATAAGGATTTTACATCTTCCGATCCTATGTCATCTCTTTTCAAAGATCTGATTTCACTTTTTACCAGCAGAGCCGCTCCTCCTCCTTTGCCTACCTGCCTGTCCTTTTGATAGATTGTGTATCCTTGGATATTAAGCCCCCAACTACAACTGCCTTTCAGCCATGTCACCGTTACCCTCAATGTCATACCTGCCAATCTTTAACTTCGCTACAGTTCTTATACTGTGTACATACAAATATAACACCTTCAGTCCTGTATTTGTCACCCTTTTCAATTTTGTCCCCTGCAACACATCCCACTGACTGCAATTTTGCCCTCTATCATCTGCTGGTCTTTTCTGACAAGTTCACTATACACTACCTCTGCTTGTAAACCAACATCCCTAACCTCAACCCTATCACTCCGGTTCCCTGCCAAATAAGTTTAAACCGTCCCCTACAAACCTGTCCATAAGGATATTGATCCCCCTCTGGTTCAGGAGTGGCCTGTCCCTTCTGTACAGGTCATATCTTCCCCAGGAGAGATCCCGATGATCCGTAGATCTGAAACCCTGCCTCCTGCACCAACTCCTTAGCCACACGTTCATCTGCCAAATCTTTCTATTCTTGCCTTCATTAGCACATGGCAGAGGCAATAATCTAGATTGTTACTCTCGAGGTCCTGCTTTTCAGCTTTCTACCCAGCCCTCTAAAGTCTCTGTTAGGACCTCCTCTCTTTTCTGTCCTACGTCATTAGTACCAATATGTACCAAGAATGCCTGGCTGCGCACCCTCCCCCTTTAGAATTTTGCAGATATAATCCAAGAAGTCCATGACCTTCGCACCTAGGAGGCAACATACCATCCGGGTCTCTCTATCACATCCATAGACTCCCCTATCTACTCCTCTAACTATCGAATCTCTATCACCATTGCATTTCTCCTCTGCCCCCTTCCCTTCTGAATCATAGTGCCAGACTCAGCACCAGAGACCTGGTCTCTACGGCTCCCACTGGTAGATCTTCCCCCTCAATAGTATCCAAAATAGTATACTTGTTATTGAGGGGAACGCCACAGTGGTACTCTGTACCAACTGTCTATTTCCCTTCTCTCTCCTGACAGTCACCCCCTCATCTGCCTCCTGCAATGAAGGGGTGACTACCTCCTGGTGGCTCGTAACTATCATCTCCTCAGTTTCCCTTATGGCTGAAGGTCATCAAGTTGCAGTTCCTGGTTTTTAACATGTTCTCTGAGGAGCTGCTGCTTGATGCACCTGGTGCAGAAGTGGTCATCCGTGAGGCTGAGGGTCTCCAGAATTCCCACATCTCACACAAAGAACAAAACACAGCCCCCAGATCCATTCTTACTGCTCTAGCTATAGGTCAATAGATGAAGAATGAGCAAGAAAAAGCTTCCCAGGTACTTACGTCACCCACACCTGTTATCACCCAAGGGGCAAGATCAATCAGCTGGTTGAGTGATGTCACAGTAACAACCTGACAACAGTAAGACCAAAGAATTGATTGTAAACTTGGGGGAACACACATCAGTCCTCATCGAGGGACCAGAAGTGGAAAGGGTGAGCAATTTTAAGTTCCTGGGAGTCAACATCTCTGAAAATCTATCTCGTGCCAAGTGCAGTTACAAAGAAGGCTCGACAGTGGCTATATTTCATTAGGAGTTTGAGGAGATTTGGTATGTCATCAGAGACACTTGCAAATTTCTACAGAAGTACTGTGGAAACAATTCTAACTGATAGCATCACTGTCTTGGGGAGGCAGAGCACTGCACAGGATCAGAAAAAGCTGCAGCAAGTTGTAAACTCAGCCTGTTCCATCATGGGCACTAGCCTCCCCAGCATTGAGGACGTCTTCGAAAGGTGATGCCTTGAAAAGGTGACATCCATCCATCCATGCTTTTTTGCACTATTTAGTTTAACTTTTTTAACATACGTATAAAACTTCTTACAGTAGTTTACAGTTTTATTATAATGTTTTGCAATGTTCTGCTGCTGCATAACAACAAGTCTCGTGACATGTGCCGGTGATATTAAACCTGATTCTGATTCCAGTTCATTCAGCAAAGAAACGGTCCTCACAGCCCATCAAATACATTGACACTAATCCTCCACTAATCCCATTAGCTCCTCCAGATTCTTCCACTTACCTGCAGGGTGCACTTGGGACAATTCGCAGTGCCTGACGATCCGATCCAGTTGTACATCTTCAGACTACAGGAGGAAGCCTGAGCATGTGGAGGAAACCCACATAGCAACAGGGAGAACATGCAAACTGGAGTCATGAGGCAGAAACTCTTCTAACTCCCTAACTGCAGCACCTCACAATTAAATCATTACACTCTTTGCAATACAGCATATGGGATGCTATCTTGTTTGAAATGTTTGAGAGTTAGAGATCTGAGTCATCTTAAGAGTCAATTAATAAACTGCTGGAAATTGGCAGGTAAGTTTTCTTCTTATAAAAACTATAAAGTTCAAGATACTGTTGTTTGTCCTTTCATGTTTTTAAAGATTATACATTGTGCAGGCTTTTGCACTTACGTATCACTGGTTATTCTGTTTGCATGCGCTGCTGACGCAGATCAGGCTGTTACAGAACAACTAACATGTCTTACAAAATTGTTCTCAGCTTTATGTAATTGGACACCATTTTCTGCAATGATGAATTCCTCTACAGCATATCTTGTCTGTTTCTGGCCAGTGGAAATTAATCCCCCTAGTTATTGCAATTTATCTAATGATTAAACATGCTTTTTACAAAATTTAGCTTTACAAGCACTTCTGAAAGTTAAATTAGTTATTTGAATTGATTGAAATCAACTGAATGTCCAGCTGTAGCTTCCTGTGCATTCAATATATTCAGTTTTCAGTTCTGTAAATTGTACCCTGTATTAAAAATCGAATGTAGAAATGAAACACGAACAGTAATCACAATTTCCAATTGGCATTTACCCACCTTTTAACATATACTTCAGTGTACCAAGCAGAAAGGTAAAAAATAGTGTTATTTCATTAATGTGAACTAAACCATTATGCATAGCAGTTAGTGCTGCTGCTTCGTTCCTCCAGCCACCCGAGGTTTGATCCAGCCATTAAGTCTACACTTTCTCCCTCTGGTGTATAGATTTCCACAGCTGCTCTGGTTTCCTCCCACATCCCAAAGATAGCAGGTTAATTGGCGACTGTATGAAGCACCTTATTGTCAATAGGATCAAGGGGAGTATGACAGGATAAGTTGCAGAGATACAGGGAAATGAGAGGAAGAATTGGACTGATGGGATTGCGCTGTTGTGATCCTAATGGGTTGAATGACCTCTTCTATATTGTAACAAGCTTAAATGAAAACATAGTAGAATTTAAGTTTAATATTTTATGCATTGATAAACTGAATACCCCATATAAAAGCTTTGTATTTCATTATAACTTTAGCTCAACCTTAATCTTCATTTGTTTTAATTGTCCCTTGTTTTAAATAATCCTTGATAGCTTTTCCACATATTATCTAGCGTGGACTATTTAGTTTTATTTGTTTGCATGATGATGATAAGAAATATACTTCTGGGAAAGCTTTTTAAAGGAGAACATCTATCATTCCTTAATTTGCAAGGTGTGGCTGATGTCCTGAAGGAATTCTACTGAGGGATGGGAAAAGAATCTCAAGTGTAAAATCAACATTGTATCATCTTCAAGTCCTTCTCTGTATCTCACTCACTTACTCACACAAGTCAAATGCACTGCTGTTTGGGTTGCTGGAACATAAAGGTCTTCCTTTCAATATAATTTTCACAGTATCCCACTCCTCCATGGTCAAAGTAAAATTCCACCATCAACTCAGACTGCAAAATACCTGGGGACTGTGTTTATAGAAATTGCTGGGATTCAGTCACCGCATATGGTGCCCTCCCATTCAGCACATGCACCAGCCTGTGTTGATCCAGACAGGAATGACAGGAGTGGGGAAACTTTGAAAGCCTCAATGAGCTGGAACTTATCACTGCAATGTTATGGAACTGGAATCCAAATCAGAATTAATCTCATCGGCATATGTTGTGAAATTTGTGAACTTTGAGGCAGCAGTACAATGCAGTACATGATACATAAACAAAAAAAACTGAATTACAGTAAGTATATATATATGTGTGTGTGTGTGTGTGTGTGTGTGTGTGTGTGTGTGTGTGTGTATATTAAATAGTTAAATTGAGGTAAGTATTGCAAAAACTGAAATTTTTAAAATAAGTGATGAGGTAGTGTTCAAGGGTTCAATGTCTATTTAGAAATTGGATGGCTGAGGGGAAGAGGGGAAGAAGCTGTTCCTGAATTGCTGAGTGTGTGCCTTCAGGCTCCTGTATCTCCTTCCCAATGTTAACACTGAGAAGAGGGCATGTCTTGGATGGTGGAGGTCCTGATGATGGAAGATGCTTTTCTGAGGCACCGCTCCTAGCAAATTAGTCACCTCCATCATGGGTACTAGCCTCCATAGTGTCCAAGATGTCTTCAAGGAGCGGTGCCTTAGGAAGGCAGCATTAACGAACCCCACCACCCAGGACATGCCCTCTCACTGTTACCATCAGGAAGGAGGTTCAGAAGCCTGAAGGCACACACTCAGCGATTCAGGAACAGCTTCTTCCCCTCTGACATCCGCTTTCTGAATGGACATTGAACCCAAGCACATCACCTAACTACTTTTTATTTCTGTTTTTTTGCATGACTTATTTTAAGTTAACTATTAAATATACGTATACACACACACACACACACACACACACACACACACACACACACACACACATATATATATATACAAATGACAAATGTGTATAATTTAATTTAACTGTTTTTTCTCTGTATTTATTTAGTATGGACTGTATTTCACTGTACTGCTGCTGTAAAGTTAACAAATTTCACGACATATGCCAGTGATATTAAGTTTGATTCTGATTATGAAGATGTCTTCATTAACGGAGGCTAGTACCCATCATGGTGTGACACCACTCAACTATCTGCTATACCTTACTCCTCTTGTCACCATCTGAGATTCTGCCAACAACATCAGCAAATTTATAGATGGTATTTGAGCTATGCCTAGCCACACAGTTATGTGTATAGAGAATAGAGCAGTGGGCTAAGCACACATTCCTGAGGTGTGCCAGTGTAGATAGTCAGCGAGGTGGAGATCTTATCACCAAGCCCCAGTGTTGCAGCACAAGGCCCTGCTCTCTGGCATTCAGTGAAATAGAAGCTTCATATTCCTGCTGAGATGTGTGCTTAACCGAAAGTGTATTGAGGGGTGATTGATAAGTTCGTGGCCTAAGGTAGAAGGAGATGAGTAATTAACTTCAAACTTTCTGCATATTCACTCAAAGAGTTCGTCTGCATGTATATGTAATGAGAACTGTATAGCTCATCTCCTTCTACCTTAGACCACAAACTTATCAGTCACCCCTGCTGTGGACCACTACTGGAGGTCCAAGACGCCGACTTCTACAAAGAAGGATCCGTTTGCTCCACCACCGCTGGACTCACCATGTAAATGTAGGAGGGGACTATGTTGAAAAATAAATATGCTAGGTTTTCTAAAATTGACTCCTTCTAGTTTAGGCCACGAACTTATCAATTACCCCTCGTAAGTGTGAAGGTGCCAGCCACAGGTGTAACTGTGGCTGTGCCTCTTGAAGATCTGTCCCGATGTCCTTATGTCCTTCAGCTTTAGCTGATAATGATCCTTCAAAGCTATGTTGACACATTGAAGAAAAACACAAAATGTTGTATACAGGCATCAATTATGCATTGATATTTTGCTATTCCATCTTCATGGGGAACTTCTGTTGCATCACACATTAAATATGTTTGTGTTCAAATGCTGCTTTATTGTTATGCAAATGAACTATGTACAGCATGATAATTTGGGTATAAGTTTGCCAGAGCATCAGAGATACCAGAATACTTTAACTTTCCCCAAACTGACTGAGTGCCATTCGATTATTTCACTGGGACCACCATCAACTGGACACATCATCTAACTGATGTCGCTTCCAACATTTCATGCCTGTCCCAGTACTGCCCTGAACCCAAGGTGGAGGGGTTTATCTTGGGGCTTGACTATCTGTCTCAAGGCAACAGGCAACCGAAGACAAGATCAAGAAAAATAGCTTGGAAATTAATTCATGATCTGGGAGACCTCCAGAGAAAGTTATAATGTAAACAGGCTCTCACATTAGGTTGGAATTAACTACAGCAGAAAGAATGAAACCAAAAAAAGTCTATAAATTCCTAGTGAAAAGCAGATGTCAAACAGAATCAGAAGTAAACAAATACAATTGATGTCATGACTTTTAATAAAGACTGAATGTGGAAAGTCAGGATGGAGAACAGAGTGTTTCTATAGTACCAAGACTTTCTCACCAGAACCCAGCCAAACCGTCCCTCCAGGTCTCAGACCACAGACCAGCATCCAACACTGGCAGGCTCCCATCAAAACGAATTCCTCCAATGTCCAAACTCTCCCATAAAAGCATTCCTCTCTAATACACTATCTCCCCAACGTCCCGCTCTCTACTGAACCCAAACCTTCCGATGTTGCACCAATGGTAACAATCTCTTCCAGGGTCCCATCTCTCTTAAAGCCCCCCCCCCCCCCGTCTAATACCCTCGCCCTTCCAGTGAAATTGTTCTCCCTACTGCGCTGAGACCCATCCCTGGAATCCCATCCAGTCCTCGACGTTTGCTGTGCCATTTCCGTCAGGTTGATTGTCATAAATAATTAACCCCTCTTTACCTTAAAATACTTCTCACAGAAAACCTTATCAGAAATGGAATGTCCTGGTTCATCATTTTCGCCGGTCGCTATTTTATGGCAAAGAGATAAGTTCTCGGTTCGCATTTTTCTGTAAGTTAGAGAAGTGAAATTGTCTATCGGCGATACTTTCTGCACCCGCTGCCACGGGCGCTTGTGTATTCATGTGCGGGACCCGGGAATTCAACCATCACCACTGGGTAGAATCTGCTTGGCTGCCGTTCGCCGTGCAATAAAGGAGTATGCAATTTAATTAGATCACCAAAACGTCCCGTCCTACCAGTACAAAGCCCGACCGGCCACTCCACCCTCCGTGGGGAGTGAAGAGGTGAAAAAAATATACGCGAAGCAATAATTATCGATATTGGCAGAGAAAGAGAGCAAAATTGTAGGCTCTTTTACGGGGGAACCAATGCCGGGCATCTTTGAACATCCTTTGGAGTAATTGTAACATAAATGCTCACCGGGAGGGTACGGGACGGGTACTTTCGACAAGTTTGGAGGGGACAGGCGGATAAACAAAAATTGTGTTGAAATTTATCTAAATCCTTGGCGATTGTTGGGTGGAGAGACGAAACATAAATGTCCCAGGTTACTGAGGCGAGAGATCGAACACAAATCTCTCGGTAGCGCGGACAGAAGGGATTAATTAAATTCCTGACATCTTGGCGCAGAAGTTGTGTTCATAGCATTTCAGGCTAAGAAGAAAGGTTAACTTCAGGTTTTACGATGCTTCGCTGGAAGCGAAGAAAGACCAGATGTATAGGCAGGCGGTAAGTGTGCGTGCGTGCGCAAAGGTGAACGACGGGGAAAGAGGGAAGTTAGTCAGTGAAGGTTTAGATTATAGCGGGAGTGGGGCGAGGGCAATGGTGGCGCAGCGGATGGCCAGGTTTAAGGTTTGACCCCACTCTGTGGAAAGGGTGGAGAGGCTGGGGAGGATTTCGGTTCCTACCGTGGTTCCCAGCTGAGGCAGGTCGCCCGCCGATTCATTCCACGCGGACATGGGTCCCGCCGCGCTGCTGCAGTTGTCCCGTTCACAGGGAGTCACCATCCTGGCGTCACGACCACTCATCCTGCACAGCCTTGTTTCACACTGCGTCCCAGGCCGTAACAGCAGCGGAAAGAGGAGGGGACCCGCGGAGTGAAGCTGTTGGCTGGATATTTATACAAAGTTGAGTAGTCGGTGGGTGGGAGAGATCATCACGTTGACCCGGAGATCACAGAACGGGGGGCGGGTTTGCTTTCAGAACAGCGTGCTGCAAGTGTTTGGGGCGATGAGCAGGGGTCCTTGGCTGTCATCACGGAGTGGGAAGCCCCGGGTATTTGAGCGAGTTTTGCATGGAGTACGCTCACATACTCAAAACATCTGATCACCGTGCGAAACGCCAGGCGGAGACGGTCCAATTTCCCCCACAGATGCTGCTCGACCTCTTGAGTTCCTCGACCAGTGTGTTAGCTTCAGATTCTGCCGTCTGCTGACTCGACTGCTTTCTGTTTCCACGACATTGTCAGGACACAACCATCACAGCCAACTCAGAGTATCATGTTCTTTATTCTGCTGGAATAATTCATAAAAGTAAAGCTCTGGGAAGCGAAAACCAGCCGCCCGCACTCCCGCCGGAGACCAGATGCGAGTGGAGAGTTGGCGTCGAGGGCAGGAAGAGCGGCTGGGCTGGAGGGAGGGGATAGGGCGACCACGGCTTGAAACTTGAGGCTGATTTCACCATTCGCAGGTGGGACCCGATATGGAATTGTGGAACCAACGAGTAAGGTAAAGTCGGTCAAGTTTATTGTCAAATGCACAAGGACGTCCACCCAGGCACAGGTGGAATTGAAAACTTACATGCCGCTGCATCACTGACACGTAGCATCGGATGAGCAGCATCCACAAGAAAAACATAAACATAACTTACGCACATTTTTAAACAAAAAAACTATTAGAACAAAGTAGTGCAGAGAGGCTGAAGTCGTCACGGCGTTACGAAACTGAAGTAATAAGGGTTTTGCGGGTACGTTCAAGAAATAAATGGTTCAAGGGAAGTAGTTGTTCTTGAACGTGGTGATGCGGGACTTCTGCACTCTGGTTGATCTTTCCTTGATCCTGTTATAGTTACTATTCTATAGATTTACTGCGTATGCCCGCAGAAAAATGAGTCTCAGGATTGTATATGGTGGCATGCATGTACTTTGATAGTAACGTTGACTTTGTACTCTGAACCTCAGGTCTCTGTACCTCCAACCCGATGGTAGTTGTGATAAGCTGGTATGGGCCGGGCGGTGGGGTTCTTCGTTCCTGAAGCTACCAGCTGTGGGGATGGGTGTGCCCGTGGGGTAGTGGGCAGAGTCCACCACATTCTGAAGCTTCCCACGTGCCTGTGCATTCCAATTGCCATGCCGGACCACGATACAACCACGGGCAACCCCAAGAGAAAGTTAACGCTGGCGGGGGTGGGGGGTGGGGAGTGTGAGATTCTGCTGGGAAGGATGTCAGTGTCGTAATTTCACGGAGACGTGGCATGTATCCAACAGCTTAATGTGTATTTAATGTAGTACATTTTTAAAACAACTCGCAGGTCGCGTGTCTTGGCCTGCAGTCTAGGTGTCTGAGATCAACAAAGTTAACGTTTCAGGAATAAAAAGCAGAAAATGCTGGAAGCACTCAGCATGTGTGGAACCGGGAACGAGTGAAAACGCCCGTTACTTCATGGTAACCTTTCAAGTCCCAGACATTAACTCTTCCATCTCACCGATGCTGCCTGACCTGTTGAATGTTTCCAAGCGTGTTTTGTTATTTATCTATTTATTTATTCATTCATTCATCCATCCATTGATTGATTGATTGATTGATTGGGGTACAGTGGCAGAATAGGCCCTACTGGTCCTGCCAAGCCGCCCAGCAATCCCCCGATTTAGTCCTGGCTTAATTACGGGACAAGTTACAATGAGCAATTAACCTTCCAAGCGGTATATCTTTGGACTGTGGGAGGAAACCCGAGCACTCCGAGGAAACCCACACGGTTATGGGGTGAACATATGAACTCCTTACAGGCACTCCTTGAGCGTTGTGCTGACCACTGTGCTACCATGCTGGCCCAGAATGAAGATGCAAAATGGTGGAAGCTGGAGCAAGAATACAGACAGCTGGAAGAACTCAGTTTCAACCATCCCTTTGGGTAGATTACAAAAAAGGAAGTTATAATAAGGCTTTATGAAACACTGTTTAGTCCTCAGATGAAGAATTGTGTTCTATTTTGCACACTACTTTTTATAACTTCAAAAAGCATGCAGAATTACTAGAATGGCATCATCAGAGAGAATTTTGCTTCAAGAAGCTATGGCTGCTAACCCTTGAGGCTGGGGGAATGTTTGATGATGATATTCAAAATCTTTACTAGTTTTGATGGAGTGAATAAGAAGAAAGTCAATGGGCACACAGTTGGCAAAGAGAGCCAGGCATGACATGAGGTGCTGCCATCTGGAATGAACACCCAAGAGTGTGATGAAAATAATAATTAATAACAGTATTAATCATCTCTAAGACTCAAGATTGCTTATTGTCACTTTTCAGTACGCAAAGAAAATTAAATGATTGCTACTCAAGATCTGATCCAGCATAAAAATAAAGACAAAGAACACAATAAATATAAATGCATAAGATTAGCTTATATACATACACTGAGTGGCCACTTTATTAGGTACAGTACCTCCTGTACTTAATAAAGTGGCTACTGAGTGTATGTTTGTGGATTTCCACGGCTGTAGCCGATACATTTCAAGGTTGTAGGCAACTCACTAAATTGTGTTCATCTATTGATTTAGCTGCCACTGAAGAACAAAAAGGCTTGACAAAAGTAATCTATTTTGAAAGACAGCTTTTAAATCTTTTTTTGTGTCCAAAAGCACTTTGCAGCCTATTCAGTACTTTAGAGGAATGGCATTGTTGATGATTCTTATAGCCAAGGCCTTGTATTATTGTAACTGGATGTATGCATGCATATAATCTGTAATTTAAGGTAAGAGGAAAATCTGGAGCAGGAAACATAATGGTACTTCTTGTTTGCACAGTGCTGTGAGGGGCCCTGCCTTTGTTGGTACATTGAGACATTAAGAAACTAGAGAGTGTGACGCTATTAGAGCTCAGGGTGTTGGAGTGGGGAATTCAATCCTTGTATCCTCTGTAAGGCATCTGTATGACCTCCCCTTTGAATACATTTGGTTTTTCTCTCGGGGCTCCCATTTCCTCTCACTTTCCTAAGATGTGCCCATTAGGGAGTTAATTGGTCAATGTAAATTGTCCTGTGTTTGAGCGCCCAGGTGGTGTGGTCTTCCATCGATTGTATTATGGTTACTATTCTCTGGATTTATTAAGTGTGCCCGGAAGAAAATGAATCTCAGGGTTGTATATGGTGACATATATGTACTTTGGTAATAAATTTACTTTGAACTTTGAATAAGCCAGGTTTAAATCGGGGGTTGCTGGGCTGGAAGGGCCTGTTCCATGCTGTATCTCAATAAAGAAATAAACAAACACCGAGGAGATTTCTTAAACTCTTCCTTCACTTTAATGTCTCATCAACACAATTGCTCTGATACTTTTGGTTTGAGTATGCTGCTGACTGGCTGGCCCATCCATACTCACATGGAGTACAATGAACTTCAGTACCTGCTCTTTATTCTGCTCTTAGCTGTGATGTTATGTCTGCTTTTTGATATAACAGGGCATGTGCTTGCATCAAACATAACGTGCTGCTCTAAAAGGGGCTCAAAGCATTAGGACTGGTGCCATAGTGATGTTGATGGGCAGTGTCAGTGCAGATGTTGAATAGTGTCTTAGGCTATTAATAATATAGATGAAGCTGCTATGCCTTCTCCACCTTAGGCGGACCTTGTCCAGATAGATGTGCTTGGTATTGTAAAGTAGACACGCTGTGTAAAGACAGAACTTCAACTGATGTGGTGTGGAGTGAGCCAGGGCCGAGTGGGGACAGTGAATTTGATTTCCACTGTCAGTTGCATTGCCTTTGCTGCATGCTGATGGTGTACATTCTTCAATGTAGCTGGCATTTGCGTTACCTGGAACTTTGGGTCCTCACAAGTAGGTGAATGCATGTATAGCTGGTGTAACAGCATGGGAGATGTTGCTATCATCTCCTTTCACTGGGATACTGAACAGGAGCAAACTCAAGCCAGCCCTCAGAACTAACTTCTTCATTTCCTATCTGCACCGGCTGCAATTTTCATCTGGGTATCTTTCAGTTGAAAGGATCCTGGACTGCCACAGCTCTGGGTGGCGCGCAGATTCACCAGAAAATACTGAGGCTTACATGTACCTACCTTCTATCTTCTTAACCACAGGATATAGAAGGAGTAGCTGATATGGGGCAGGAGGTGTGGGGGGTGCGGGTGGTGGCCTGTGAATGATTTAAGAGGAGGAGGGAGAGAAAATACTTCTGGAAAGAATCAAGATCAGGAATGAGGCTGTTCAAGAGCAAAATTAGGAAGCATCTTCTCAATTTTGTATGAGAAAGGAGGAGGCCATATGGTCCTCCCCCCTTCTGCTTATTTTCCTGTAGCCTTGCACCTCATTTTCTCTCACACGCCCACTGAGTCCCCTTCGATCCTTCTGTAAAGTATCTACACTAGTGACCAGTTACAGTAACCAAGTTACCTGCCAGCACAACTTTTGAAGGTGTGAGTAAACCAGTCACAGGGAGAATTACCCTCCACACAATAGGAACCTGGAAATCTCTTCCACTGGGGCAATGAGCGCTAAGGCAATTGGGGCTGAGAACAATTTAACTTCAAGAGGCCAGAATACTAAGGGATGTGGATCAAAATACAGTGGGAGTGCGGGTTAACCTTGATCTCACCTTTAGAGGACACGTATCCTTCACCTGTCCCCATCTCTTATGTTACGTGGTTCCTTTAACACAAACAAGGTGATAGGATGAAGCATTGGAGCAGCTGATTTACAGCTCTGTGGCTAGGCCGATGCCTTTGTGGAGTTTTCATTTAATTGCTGTGACTGTAGGTGTCCCCTGCGTGCTCTAGTTTCCTCCATATCTCAAGGGCATACAACCTTAGATTAATTAGCCCTTGTAAATTGAGGAGTGTTTAGAATAGCAGGAGAAAGGAAAGGGCTGTGGAGAGAATAAAATTAGATTAGTGTAAATGGGTGCTTGATGGGCAGCAGGGACCCCGAGGATCAATGGGCCTGTTTCTATACAGTATTGATTATAGAAGCTATGACCGTCAGTGGTTAGAGGAGCTCTCATCATGTGACAACTAACAACATTTATCCCTGCTCTGTTAAACCTGGTTGGCATCATTTTTGCTGCTATAAAAGTCTTAAAATAAATTATATCTCTCCTCAGTATTTTACAAGATTCCTAAAGTGCATTACTTAAAGAGAAGCTGCTGCCAATTGGTCCTTAGTACGGTGCCATTAAGTGGCAGTGAAATAGCAGGTTGTGCAAAATATTTTAGTAGTATCAGCAAAGGAATAAATATTTTTTTGAGGGGTTGGTCATGGTTAGAGTTAACTCATGCTTGAGCAAGGAGCTGGCCCCACTGCAACCTGCCTACCACCACAACAGGTCTGCAGCGAATGCAATCTCACCAGCTCTCCATTCGGACTTGGACAAACTGGACAACCGCAGTAACTTCATCAGTCCACTTTTTATTGATTACATTTCATTGTTCAAAACCATCATCCTCTCAGTAGTAATCAACAGGGTTCAAGACTTGGGCCTCTGTGTCACCTTTGCGACTGGATGCTTGACCTCCTCATTGGGAGGCCACGGCCAATGCAGATCGGAAGGTTTTTGGAGCAGCTTCTTCCCTTTTGCCATCAAATTTCAATATAGTCTGTGAACCTACGAATATTACCTCACTATTTTGCTCCCTGTTTGCACTATTTATTAATTCATCTACCTATGTATTTATCTATGTATTTGCATTTATATTTGAAACGCCCTGGTTTCCTTGTCTGCATCAGTCTAGGGTAGACACTCTCCAGTCCCACCAAACCCATGAGATCGAGATGGGTCTCCCACCCCAAACCCCGCTTTGTGTGGATGCTGTGTGATTTGCTGCCCTGTTACAAATTAGTGCCACAAAATAACAGACAATACACTACATACAATTAAAGGAATTATGTTTATGAATCTTAACTTAACTAAAGGGTTATAAAGAATAACAAATAAAAAGGGCCCATTCTAATTAAACAGTAAAATATGCACAAATTAGACCTCATCTTGAACTTCTCTGTCACTCGTGTGCTGGGCCCTCGGTCAACGTGAAAGCACACATCGCCTTCCGAACCTCTCTCGCAATCCATCTCGAACAAACGGGTTTCCCACTGGATCGTATGCTACGACTGGTTCTCCCCAACGTCTTCTATCTTCATCCCTCGCTGAACACAAGCTCAAGACCAACCCTTATTGTCCCTCACCAAGAAAACCTCCCACTAATTGGATGGCACACATTCCACATCACCCCTTATCTTCAATGATAATTCAAACAGGCTTAAAGCAGAACAGACTGCTCTTACAGAGCTGCTAAATGAAATACCTACAGCATAACAGTAAAGATGTGAACCAGGCATTACATATTCTTATTGTAATGTATAGACATTTTTAAGTATTACATCTTACTGCTGCCATAAAAGAATAAATTTCATGACATATGTCAGAGATACTAAACCTGATTCTGATTTACCAAGGGTAGCTTCCAAGCTGCACTTTGTGCAGTGCCATGGGATCATTCATGTCCATCTGAAAAGGTACATAAAGCTACAGGCTGATATATCATCCAAAAGGGAATGGGATTGCATTGTATCTTGTATATGTGCCTACACAGTCCAATTGTTGTACAAAAATGAAATGATATTGGAAGTGGAGGATTTCACATTATGGAAAAAGGGAGATATTCTGCAAGTTGAATATGGCCATGACTTCTGCTTTGGAGCATTTGGACATGGAGGAATTCCACATGTGTTCACTGTCCAATGGGCAAGCGCTGCTCAACTGGCTAAAACCTCCACAAATTTCAGTTGTGCCCCTCATGTGGTTGCAGGTTTTCACTACTACCAAATGGATCCTCCTTGAGCAGAAGCATATGGCTGGTGAGAATTGGGTACCCAACAGGTAGGCCCCCTTTCAGTCACTACTGCTGGGCCACACTCACATTCCATCCATGCTGTTGACCTTTGCATTCTCCAGATGTCAAGCCTGCCTACCTGCCTAATAATCTACACCTACTTTGACCACCAATTCTCAATCATGAACACTTGAATTCCACATTGACTATTGTCTCAACTACCTCATCTCAACCTTCCAAACACTGCATGAACCCCTTAACTAAATAGCTTTATCATTGGTTGTTCTGTGATTATTAACAATACAATTGCTCTCTACACTGAGCTTCAGGTTCCATAGATGTTGTTGAAGTATCATCTGCCTCTGGACTTAATAACACCATCAGCATGGCCACCACCCACAATATGTTGCCTTCTCTTGACCCTTCTACTATCCTTTCTATGTTGCCAAACATCATGCTTTAGGACTGATTGGTGAATGTTGAAGTTGTGCATAATTATTTGATTTGCATCCTCCTTCCATCTCCCAATATCCCAATTCTGCATCTCTCACTTTCTGGGTGGTCTCAGTACACAACCTCTGTCATACTGCATCCATTTCCAAAGTGAGTGGAAAAGTCTCAACTTTATTCTGTCTATTAATCACTAACATTTCATCGTCTATATACCATTAAGGAGTGTGATATGGTTCAATAGCTGTTGGGAATACTGAACACTGATGTTTCATGGTCATGTTCAACCCATTCTTTATTACTGAGTTGACTTTCCACCGCCTCAGTGGAAGCTGAGCAGTAAGGAGAAGTGAATTTTATTCACTTTGTAACTTGTGACAAAGATCTTAATTCCTCCATCGTGCAGAACATAGCATTTCACTAGAATGACTTCAAGGCTATTCACTTTGCTGTCAGTTTATACCAATAGGTGCATTCCACTTTTATACAGCAATCAGTAAAAACCCTTTTAGAATGTCAGCCACTTTCTGACCTGAGGAGATACTTCGTAAGCTTTCGGTTGACAATGCTGGCACAGTTCTCTTTGTCATTGTCAGTTCTGATGACCCATGACAGAGTTTGTGAACTGGACCACCCAGCAGGTCAGAGGTATGGAAGTTGTGTATTGGGAGGTTACAGATCCACTGGACTAACCCTCTTGATTATTGTACAATTATAGATCCTTAGCACAGTTAGAAGATGTCAGTGCACCAGATTCTTTAAATACTTAAAATTAATTATCCCTTATGATTATCATTTTACATTTACTAACAATACAAGGTGCCTGATTGATGCCACAGTGAACATAAGAATAAAATTTCATTTTCACTTTGAGTGTGGAAAACGGAAGTCTGAAATTAATCACTTTAGTTTAGACAAGGACAATCAGAGGAATATGGAGACACTGGACATGAAAAATAGACCAGAAGGAAAGACAATCGATAAACAGTGAGAGACATTTATGTAATTTTTTCACAACTTTCAACAACGATATGGAGGAATGAATACTCTGTAAGAAGGATCAATATCCATTCCTTAATGCAATGTGGTTTGTTGGACTATCAGGGACAATTGGTTTAGGTTCTAATGTCTGGGATTAAGTGGCAGACCATAAACAGGCAAGCGAAAGGACAGAGACTGCCAGGTTAGAAATCTCAGTGCATCTGGAAGGTCAGGGAGCTCAGAGATAGTAGAGGGAGAGGCCATTACACAATGAATAAATAAATCAGGAACAGAATCAGGTTTATTATATGTTATGCAGTTTCTTTTGTGGCAGCAGTACAGTGCAAGACATAAGATTACTATAAGTTACAAATATACATAAATAGCGCAAAAGGCGTGGGTTAATGGACTGTAGAAAAATCTGATAGTGGAGGGGAAGAAGTGGTTCCTAAAATGTTGATAGTGGGTTTCCAGGCTCCTGATGCTCCTTCCCGATGATAGTAACAAGAAGAGGACTTGTCCTGGATGATGAGTGTCCTCTGTGATGGATACCGCCTGACTGAGGCACAGGCTCTTGAAGATATCTGCAATGGTGGGAAGGGCGCTGCCTGTGATGGGACTGGCTGGGTCTACAACCCTCTCCAGCCTCTTGCAACCCTATACGTTGGAGGCTCCATACCAAGCTGCAAAGCAGCCAGTCGGAATGTTTTCCACTGTACACTTGTAGAAGTTTGTACGCCTTTGGTGGCATACCAAATCTACTCAAGCTCATAATGAAGTAGAGCTATTGGCGTGCCTATTTTGTGTTTGCGTCAATGTGTTGGGCCTAAGGTAGATTCTGTGAGATTATGACACCCTGTAATTTGAAGCAGCAGACCTGCCTATAAGAACTGGTGTGTATTTGTCCAAACTCCCTTTCCTGAGATCCATAATCAATTCTTTAGTCTTAGACCATAACCATAAGTCCATAAGGTATAGGAGCAGAATTAGGCCATTTGGTTCATCATGGCTGAACCAACTTTCCTCTCAGCCCCAATCTCCCATGCCCTGATCAATCAAGAATCTATCCACCTCTGCCTCAAATATACATAAAGATTTGGCTTCCACACCTGCCTGTGGCAAAGGTTCACCACTCCCTAACGAAAGAAATTCCTCCTCATATCCATTCTATTCTGAAGCTGTGTCCTCTGGTCTTAGACTCTTCCAGCAGAAGAAACACCTTCTCCACATCTTCTCCATCAAGGCCTTTCACTATCCCATAGGCTTCAAAGAGGTCACCCCCATTCATCTGAATTCCAGTGAATACAGGCCCAGAGACAGCAAATGCTCTTCATGTGACGAGCCATTCAATCTTGGAATCATTTTTGTGAACTTCCTTTAAACCCACCCCAGTTTCAACATGCCCTTTCTCAGATAAGGGGCCAGAAACTGCTCACAATACTCCAAATGAGACCTCACCAGTGCTTAATGAAGTCTCAACATTACATCCTTGCTGGAGGTGCTCCGATATGTGCAGGCACATTATATACTTGTCTTCATTTTCCAGTGCAAAGACTACGATACGATTTTATAAAATTTCACTTTGGTAACAGCTGGAATACTGTAAGAGTTCTGGGAGGCACATGAGAGAACAGTGAAGATTCAGAAAGTTGTTGCCAAGGATGGAACATTTTACATGTACTGTACAGCGGGACTACATTGTTTTCTTTGGAGCTGGGGAATCAGAATCAGGTTTTATATCACGGACATACAGTGCCTATAGAAAGTATTCACCCCTACTTCCCAGTAGTGTTCATGTTTTATTGCTTTATAACATTGAATCATAAAGGATTTAATTTGGCTTTTTTGATCAACAGAAAGTGTCAAAAAGTCAAGTGAAATCCATTGTGATTCAAAGTTGTAAAACAATAAAACATGAAAACTTCTGGGGGGGGTGAATATCTTTTATAGGCACTGTATGTCATGAAATTTGTTGTTTTGCAGCAGCATTATAAATGTATTTATTTTTGTAATCTATAGCAATTTTTGTTCTTACACTGTACTGCTGCCACAAAAACAACAAATTTCATGACATTTGTCAATGATAATAAACCTGATTCTAATTCTGCATTGCAGAGGGAGATGCAGAGCCCTAGGCCTAGGAATTTGCTTCAAACTGTTGTGTTGAAGATGGAGCTATAGTCAATAAATAGGAATCCGTCATAGGTACAGTAACTTTGTTACCCAGATTCTTATTTTTTATGAATCCATATTCATTATTCATCCACCATAACAACTGTGTTTTAAACCTCCATTCCAGAAGGTAACAGAAGAAACACATTTTGCAAGGTTTGCAAGATTACAGATATTAAATCAGACATGCGTCAGAAAATCAACCAATCAAGCAACAGCAGTGGAAAGAGGAACCAATCAATGTTCCGGATCAATGACCGTCCTTAGAACTGAACCAAGAACTTTGACTAGTTTGTCCTTCCAAACAATGCTCAACAGGTCAGGCTATATCTGCTGAAAGAGAAACTAAATATATATTTTATAAAGATGCAAATCCGCACAATGAGCCAAGTGGTAAGTTTACTATTGACATCGTTCAGTGACAAGCTAGATAATGCAAATTTTCGACCCGAAATGTCGACAAATCCTTTGCTGCGCAAATGCTTCTCGTTCTCTTGAGTTCCTCCAGCAAGTTGCTTGCTGCTGCAAATGACGAGTGAATTCTATTGTCATCGGCGTGACGGGTGCAAATTTGGTAGTTTTATTGCAACCCTTGGAATGTGCAATGCTGATGGTGGACGTCACTCCATTGGAGCAAATACCAACTTCTGGCATTAACATTGCAGAGATTAGTGATGACCTGGAATGAGCAGCCAGAAGAAATGGTCGAGGCAGGCACAACTGCAACTTATAAGAGATATTTGGATAGGTACATAGAAGGGAAGCGCTTGGAGAGTTGTGGGCCGAATGCGGGCAACTGGAACTAGGAAAGGGGACGGTGTGGTCTGCACGGTCCAGTTGGGCCGAATGGCCTGTTTCCGTGCTGTATTATGTTGCTGGAAATAAAAGCTGCCGGAATTATCGCACCAGTTTGTAGAAGCCCTGGTCTGCACCCCCGAACGTCGGAACAGGCGCTGTGTATACACCGAGCGTGGTGCCCACCGCCGCACTGAGAGATTGCACGGTATTTCCGCGGAGGGGCGGGGCCAAACTGAAGACACGCCCCCCAAGTCTGGCTCACGTGACAGTCACGTGCCCGATCAGATGCGGCGTTGCGGAGCGGAGCCTCAGGGTAAGTTTTGCCCACGGCGGGGTTTATTGGGGCACTGCTGTCGGAGTAGTACAATGGCCTGATACCGGCTTGGTTGCTGCAAGCTGGCTGCGTCCTGTCCGCAGGCTTCGGTCTCGGAGACCCGCTTCCTGGGTGGCTGACCGGGGCAGGTGTGCGGACCTGGGTGGCTGACCGGGGCAGTGGGGCCTTAAAGGTACAGGGGGCGGGACCCCGGCATAGGGAGCTGGGGTAAGGCAGCAGCTGGGTCCGGCCACTTGTAGGAGGGTCAGGGGGTGAGCCCGGGTGCAGAAGGACAGGGCTCGGGGAGCCGGAACGTGGGAGCGGCCGGGTCCGGCTGATCTATGCAGAGGGGTGAGAGGAGATGAGGTCGGGCGGAGGAAGCCTGGGTGTAGAAGAGCAGGACCAGCGGAGGGTGAGGGAAGCACGATATTTGGAGCGCCCGGGTCGGGTGGGCGGGCAGAGGGAGGGAACCTGGGCATAGGACGGGCGGTATTCGGTGTGAGGAACCCGGATGTTCTGTATTGGGCATGGGGGTCTGCATCCTCTGTGAATTATGCCCAGTTTGGGGAGCGATGCTGTGCGGGAGGGGAGTCTGGGTAATCTTGGTTGGGATTTGGTTGCAAGGCAAGGTCCATTTGACTGGATTTTAGGGGGCGAGGGGTAACTGAGTGTCCTGGGGTTTTAAAGCGGGCGGGTTTCTCCTGGTAAGTTGGTACTGGATCTTACTCTTCCTGTCATCGGTGTGTTGGTATGGCATTGGATAACGGCACCGGTATTCCATCATAACCTAGTTGTGTCGAATTCAGAGGGAACAACAGGTGCAGATGTTTTGTGCTCAACAACGTTGTCACATAAAAAAAAGAGTTGGGTTTACTGGTCTGCTATTCATTGGACTTGAATGTAATATGAGGAAACTTCTCAGTGGGGGTGAGGTTTGAGTGCAAATGAATCAGGAAGTCACCCTGTTCTGCCAAAGTTGATCCTTGTTTATGTAATTATAGTATTATACTGCAATTTTCTGGAAGCTATATTGGAATGTATCTACTATTCCTACTGGTTTCCTTAAGAGCTGGGGAAACAGCTTAATGAGCTGCTTGCTGAAATAATTGTTCCCCTATATTTTGGATTCATTGTATTTTAAAGTGACCCGCGCTAACTCTCGTCAGGATCAATTGTAGAGTAAGCCCTGGCTTCTCGGTTTGTTTCACTACTGCAACAAGTGCAGTTGATGAGGCAAAGGAAAAGTCATAATCAGTGGTGTGGCTCCTGTTTTCTCAAAGATGGCTTTTTGCACAAAATGGGGAAGTGTTTTATTTCCTCATTGCTACTGTCACACTTGATGTGTGATATGAAGTTCAAAGTTCACAAGTACAATTTATTAAAATACGTACATGTCGTCATATACTATCCTGAGATGAGTTTGCTTGTGGGTGTTCTCAACAGGTGCGCAATAAAATCAATGAAAAGCGACACACAAAAAGAGCAAAGCACCAATGTGCAAAGGGCACTAAATTGCACAAATATCAAAGTAAAACAATAAGAAAAAATAAATAATATTAAGCAGTCTTTGAAAGTGTATCCATAGATGTGGAATCTGTTTACAGTTGGGGTGAGTGAAGTTATCCATTCTGGTTCAAGAGCCTGATGGTTGAGGGGTAGAAGTGTTCCTGAACCTGGTGGTGTTGGTCCTGAGGTTCTTGTACTTCTTTTCTGAACACATCAGCGAGAAGAGTGTATGGCTTGGTTAGTGAGAGTCCTTGATGATGAATGCTGCTTTCCTGCAATAGTGCTCCTTGTAGATGTGCTCAGTGGCGGGAAGGGCTTTTTCTGTGATGGACTGGGCTGTATACACTACTTTTATTGGCTTTTCATTCACGTGCTTGGTGTCTCCATGCCAGGCTGTGATGCATTCAGTCAGAATACACTCCATTGTAGATCTATAGGTTGTCAAAGTTTTAGATGGCATGTCAATTCTGTGCAAATTTCTAAGAAAGAGTCACTTCCATGTTCCTTTGTAATGCTACTTGCATGCTGGTGCAGGACAGATCCTCTGAAATGATAACGCCAAGGATTTTAAGGTTTCTGACCTCTCCACCCTCATGAGAACTGGGCCAGAGATCTCCGGTTTCCTCTTCCTGTAGTCAGTACTTTAGATTTGCTGAAGTGGGAGGTGCTTACTCTGGCCAGATTTTCAATCTTGCTTAAAGTACGTTACACAATTTATCATTTCAGTGAAAGATTTTACACCACTCTCAAGATTCTGTTCTAATTCTATTCAGTGCCTCATACATCCACTACTCCCACCTAACCTGTTATTTTGTAGAAGTGTGTTTATTCTGGAAGGGGAAATATCATCTGCTGCTCATAGATTGGGTGATGGATGGTGGCGAAGGTCATGATTCAAGTCCATATGGATGCAGATGGTCAACAAAAATATATAAATTAGGACTGGGAGGGTTTCATTCAGACTAGTGAGAGCCTTAACAAACCAAATATTTGAAGTTCATTAATTTTTGGAAGAATTAAAACAATTTCTAGCATTTTATCCTAGTTTTGTTATCTTTTATCCAACTGTGGCCCCAACTCATCTCATCTTGTAGACTTTGTAAACTTCACTCTTTCTGTGTGTATCTAGAATTTCCTCGTCTCACAACTGGCCATTCTGATCCAAAACTGATACACTCTATCTTAAAACTGCCTTGATAAAGTTTTGGATTCTCTGTTCCAATACCTAAATCAATGATTGTAGTTCAGTAAAATGGTAGGTTGTTTTTCTCTATTGAAAATACTACAGTTTATTTCTCAGAGCCCAGTGTGCACGGTTGGTCAATCCTTTTGCATACGAAAACAAGAGTGGGCCCTCTGGCTGATCAATCCCACTCTGTGCTATTCACTAAGATCACGTCTGCTTATCCATCTCAGTGCAATTTTCCAGTTCTAACCACATTGACCTTAATTTTTAAAGATATAGCTACCTCTTTTGAATGCAGCAACTGAGCTTCCATGTCTCCAGGGTGAGGGGGGGGGGTGGAATTTCAAAAGATCACTTATTAGTGAGTGATAAAGTGTCTCCTTGCTTCAATCCTAAATTATTATCCCTTATTCTGAAGCTGTGCTCTTGGTCTTAGTCAGTCCGGGGAAATCAATCTCCCTGTATTCAGCCTGTTGAGCCCTCAAACAATGTTGTAAGTTTTGATGAAATCTCTCATTCTACTGAACTTTAGAGAAGGTAGGTCCAGTGTAATCACTCACTTTGTTTGATAAACCATCCATCCCTGACACCAGTTAGGTAAATCCCTGTTATACTCCGGAAATGACAAGTGCATCCATTTACTTAGAAATGGAGATCAGATCTTCACCATTGTTTCACCGAGATACTATGCAATTGCAATAAGGCTTCCTTACTCATGCATTCAAGTTCCCCTGCAATTAGAAATTAATTACATCGCGGGCTGAATCTCGGCTATCTTGGAGAGTTAACAAAACGGTCTTGATTTTAATGAGTATGACAGGTACCACATTTTGCTTTCCCTGCATAGAAATCCTTAGGCCTTACTCACTCATGCTTGCATATACAGTGGCATGCAAAAGTTTGGGCACCTTGTTTGAAATTTCTGTTACTGTGAATAGCTAAGCGAGTAAAAGATGAACTGATCTCCAAAAGTCAAAAAATTAAAGATGAAACATTCTTTTCAACATTTTAAGCAAGATTAGTGTATTATTTTTGTTTTGTACAATTTTAGAGTGGGGAAAAAAGGAAAGCACCATGCAAAAGTTTGGGCACCTCAAGAGATTTGAGCTCTCAGATAACTTTTACCAAGGTCTCAGACCTTAATTAGCTTGTTAGGGCTATGGCTTGTTCACAGTCATCATTAGGAAAGGCCAGGTGATGCAAATTTCAAAGCTTTATAAATGCCCTAACTCCTCAAATCTTGTCCCAACAATCAGGAGCCATGGGCAGCTGCCTAGCACTCTGAAAATTAAAATAAATGATGCCCACAAAGCAGGAGAAGGCTATAAGAAGGTAGCAAAGCTTTTTCAGGTAGCCGTTTCTTCAGTTTGTAATATAATTCAGAAATGGCAGATAACAGGAACGGTGGAGGTCAAGTTGAGGTCTGGAAGACCAAGAAAACTTTCTGAGAGAACTGCTCATAGGATTGCTAGAAAAGCAAATCAAAACCCCTGTTTGACTGCAAAAGACCTTCAGGAAGATTTAGCAGACTCTGAAGTGGTGGTGCACTGTTCTACTGTGTAGCAACACCTGCACAAATATGACCTTCATCGAAGAGTCATCAGAAGAAAATCTTTCCTGCGTCCTCAGCACAAAATTCAGCATCAGAAGTTTGCAAAGGAACATCTAAGCAAGCCTGACACATTTTGGAAACAAGTCCTGTGGACTGATGAAGTTAAAATAGAACTTTTTGGCCACAATGAGCAAAGGTATGTTTGGAGAAAAAAGGGTGCAGAATTTCATGAAAAGAACACCTCTCCAACTGTTAAGCACGGGGTGGATCGATCAAGCTTTGGGCTTGGGGAACATTTCACTGGTAGAAGGAAGAATGAATTCTATATAATAACAGCAGATTCTGGAAGCAAACATCACACCATCTGTTTAAAAAAAAGCTGAAGATGAAAAAGAGGATGGCTTCTACAACAGGATAATGATCCTAAGCACATCTCCAAATCCACAGTGGACTGCCTCAAGTAGTCCTTTTCCTGTTTTGTTATTTTGAAACTGTAAGATGGAAATAAAAAAAGTAATCTTGCTTAAAATAGGAAAGAAATGTGTCATCTTTCAGCTTATGCCTTTTGGAAATCAGGTCATCTTTTACTCGTTTGGCTATTCACAGCAACAGATATTTTGACCAGGGGTGCCCAAACTTTTGCATGCCACTGCACGTGTACATATGATAATAAACTTGGAATTTTCTAGTGTAACAAAATTGGTGGGCATATCTATGTGCCCCGTGAAACAATTAAAGGTGTCAATAAGTCTTAACATAATATGTGGTTATCATTAATTGGTTGGGGTGCCACGGTACCCTAATGGTTAGTGCAATGCAATGAAAACTTGCGGCTTTCTGGTATTCAGAAATCAGTTCCAGTGCCACTTGTATGATACTTTTCCCCATGAACCATTTGGGTTTCCTCCTCCTGATCCGGTTTCTTCCCATGCTCCAAAGACGTACCAGTTAGTAGGTTCATTGTCATTGTGCTATGATTCTTCAGCCCATCGCTCCTGCTGGGGCAGAGGCTGCCGACAGCAGCTGGCCAGAGTCCTCTCTCCTGGGCTGGTAGGTTGATCAGTCCTGTGGCGTCCACTTTCACCACATGACTGCTTGTGTCACCTAGGCAAAGATCCTTTCTCTCTCAGGGATGAGGTCTGGAGTTCCTGTAGCTCTTGGTTTGCATGTAATGGGGTTTGCAGTTCCATGCCCAAATCACTGCCTCCTCACAGTTGGGCTTGGGACTGTCATGGTGGAGTTGTCCTGTGGCAACACTTTCAATCCTCACTAATTGGATTTGGTGCAAACAATGTGTTTCACTGTGTTTCGATGTGCATAGAACAAATAAAGCTTTTTATATGATTAAGGCAGGTCATGGAGTCTGTCTAATTCATGAGACAAATGGCTGCATTGTGAGTTCAGCGGAATCTAATTGCCATGTTGTCACATGTTGTTTTGCTGTCTCCTCCATTCCTGTGTTTGCAGTGTTAATTGGTTTGCGTTTTTATCATAGATGAATGGGGCCTCAGTAACTGTTAACGGTGCTCCTGGAGAGAATAGCTGTGAGACAGAGCCTATCTGGGAGCGGCCTTGGTCTTTGGAAGAGATCCATAAAGCCAGTGGGAACTGGTCACTTGGTGCAGATGCTGGGGTAAGTACAGGTATCACCCATCTGCATTAATCTCACCTTCCACCACTAGACCCATAATCTTCAATGTGCTTATCGAGATGCTTCTGCTAATGTATAGTGATTATTATTGGCTATGTGTAATCCATGCTAATAAGCTGCAGATGTGACATCCAATCACAGCATTGCATCTGGAGACTTTCCATCTGAAACAAAATCTGGCTGTATAGAGTCGTACAGCATGGAAACAGGCTCTTCAGCCCACTAGGTTTTGTTCCACTGTCAGGTACTATCTACACTAATCTCACTTACCAGCACTTCATCCGCAATCTTCATTCCTTGGCAACTCACATGCATCTCTATGTTGTCAGACTTGCTGCTGTAGAATCTCTTGTGAGCATTCTCCATCAGCAGATTCATAGTAAGCTCTCCTGAAGTTGGTTGTTGCTGGAAGCCATTCATCGGACAGGTGGTAAGGAGTTGACATTTCTGCATTCACCTTTAGCAAGAAAAATAGTGGAGGGCGGAGGCTATTTCACTCTTCAGTGGGGAATTGACAAACCTGTCTCTCTTTTGCATGGTTTGGATTTAAATGATCTTTTTTTTCCATCAGCTTCTTCTATTTCTGCAAGATTTCTCACAGCAGATGCTGTCTCGCACACATGAGATTGAGAAGCAGCTTGACGACTTGATCCAGCACACAAAGGCTACAGACTCCCGTCTCCATAATGTCTTCAATGATTTTTTGATGCTGTCCAATATCCAATTCATTGAAAATGTAAGTGATAATGTTAACTGCTGAATTCTTATTTTGGATTTTCTGAATCTTCTAGCCTTGTATATATTCTCTGTTGGTTAGACATCCCTGCCATGGGAAAAAGATTCTTGCTGTTCATCTTGTCTGTTTAGGATTGGCTGGCGGCGCAGTGACATCAGCGCAGGACTCCGAAACGGGGGTTCCCGGGTTTGAATCCAGTCGGGCCGTTCCCGAGTATGTTTTCCATCCGTGCCTGGTTGAGTGTTGAGCTCACAACTCAACCTCATAAAATAAAGAAAAATACTGCGAAATGTCTGTGTGAGGAGTGGCGCGCCACACAGTCTTTTGTTCCGCGCCATGAAAATGCCTGAAGCTGGCCTCTCAGGCCCAAGTCGATGTCATCGTCATCATTTCCATCATCATCATTGTCTGTTCCCCTCATAATTTTGTTAACCCTTGGCCTCAGAACGAGTGGCTGATCAATACAAGTATGCATGTACATCTTTCGCTTCTCGGTGTCACTATTGAACCTGTTCAGAATCAAGAGCCTGTTACCTGTAAAGTGCAGATCCTCAGCTGTAAGTTGTAATGTCAGAATGATTTTTAGTCCTATATTGGTTAAGGTTAACAACAGCAGTAAATCTGGTGGTGTCGTCATGTTGGTTTGGGAGGGTTCCTGATGTTCCAGATTATGCAATTAGCTGGCATTGAGCGAAATTACTTGTTTACACTCATGGTGATGAATGTTAATATAAAGGAAGGCTGGAAGCAGGAGTCAGCACATTCTATTCTGCCCATCCGTTGTACTTCTCAGCTCATAGATAGGCAGCCCTTGTGTTACTGCAGTTCAGCTAACCAAAGCTTACCCTTACAGATTTCAAAGTAAATCTTATTATCAAAGTACATACTTATCACCATATATAACCCTGCGATACATTTTCCTGCGGGCCTACTCAGCAAATCTATAGAATAGTAACTGCAACAGGATCAATGAAAGATCAGCCAGAGAGCAGAAAACAATTCTCAAATACCATCTATGAAATTTAGACAGGAGGGAAATGCAAGTAAATCCACTTTTCAGCATGGGATGGGGATGTGTGTACTGGTGACCCAGCTTTGCAGTATGGGAAATAACGATACAGACAGTTGTAGGAATACAGTCCCTGAATTGGGGAGGGGTCCCTTGTGTTATAACCATCTTTTCAAGTCCAACACGGAGTTTGTTTACACATTTTGAATATGACAAAGAAAGCTTTCAGGCCTGGAGGTAGATAATTACTGAGGCGAGTACAGAGTGAATTGAGGGTAAAGCTGAGGGGGTGAAAAGAATCCTGGAAGAGGAAGCTGGAGTCCAGGCTCCAGCAGAATAGCGTAAGCGACGTGTGGTCGGGCATGAAGCAGCTCACTGGGTTGCAAGGTTCAGAAAATCAAGGGCTGCCTTGATAGAGCCAATGAATTCAACTTGTTTTTCAACAGGCTCAGCCTGGGACCTCCTGCTGTTCCCTCCCTCCCTTGCCTAAAACACACAGCGCCCCTGCCCCTGAAGCCTTCTCCCTCCCCTGTGGGGAGTGCTTGTGTTCTGAACTCCCCAAGTTTGGAGTATCCTGCCTCCATGGGGATGACCATCTTCCCCTGCTTGACTGTTGCTGCAGGTCAGGTTAAGAGACAGCAGGAGAGACTACATCAAGGCAAGGCTGCTGGACCAGATGATATCAGCCCCAGGGTGTGAGGGCCTGTGCGAACCAGCCATCTGGTATTTTTCAGCATCTTTACAATATGAGTCGGAGTCAGGAAAAGATACCAGTGCTATGGAAGACTCCTGCTTGGTTCCTGTACCCAAGAGGACAACTCCATCTGAACTTAATGACTACAGACAAATTGCCCTTACGTCTCGTAATGAATGTGCTGGAGAGGCTGGTTCTGACTTACCTTGGACCACAGGTGAGATCTTCACCGGACCCTGTGCAGTTTGCCTACCAACCTTATGTGGGAGTGGACGATGCCACCATCTACCTGTTGCAGAGAGCTTACTCCCACCTGGATGATGCTGGTGGCATTGTGAGAATCACATTTTTTTATTTCTCCAATGCCTTCGATACAATCCAGCCACTTCTGAGTGAGAAGCTGCAAAGGATGGGCGTAGACAAATCCACTAGCTCCTGGATTACTAACTACCTGACAGATAGACTCCAGCTTGTATGGCTGGGTAGTTCTCTGAGATGGGGGTGAGTGGCATTGGAGCGCCACAAGGGACTATCCGGTCTCTGTTTCTGTTCACACTGTGCACCTCAGACTGTCAGTGCAAATCTGAGTCTTGTCACTTGCAGAAGTTCTCTGATGACTCTGCAGTGGTTGGGTGTATCAGAGAAGGGCAAGAGTCTGAGTACAGAAGACAAGTTTGTGGAGTGGTGCGGGAGGAATCACCTACTCTTGAAAGTGGCCAAAACCAGGGAGATGGTGATTGATTTTAGGAGGAAGAGGACTATGCATTCTGGGACAAGTTGTTGCAGTGGTGGAGGAGTATAAATACTTGAGAACAGATTTGACTGGAAAACCGACACCAAAGCTGCTTACAAGACAAGCATGACCAGACTCTATTTTCTAGGGAAGCTGTGATCCCTCAATGTGTGCAGCAGGATTTTAGAGATCTTTTACCAGTTTGTTGTAGTGAGTGCAGTCTTCTTTGTGGCTTTATATTGGGGGAACAGCATTGATGCTGGTGGTGCAAAAAGACTAAATAAACATCAAGAAGGCTGAATCCATCCTTGGTTCAGATGAGGAGGTCACAAACTGTTCTCCATTTTGGACAATCTGGCACATCCTGTCCATTATATGCTGAATAAGCAGTAGAGTACCTTTTCAAACAGACTTGTTCAGCTGTTCTGTCTCAAGGATCATTACAGAAAATCTTTCCTACCAAATGCAAACCCCATTTCCAGAAGAGTTGGGATATTTTCCAAAATGCAATAAAAACAAAAATCTGTGATATGTTAATTCACATGAACCTTTATTTAACTGACAAAAGTACAAAGAAAAGATTTTCAATAGTTTTACTGACCAACTTAACTGTATTTTGTAAGTATACACAAATTTAGAATTTGATGGCTGCAACACACAACAAAAGTTGGGACAGAGACATGTTTACCATTGTGTTATGTCACCTTTCCTTTTTATAACACTTTTTAATTGTTTTGGAACTGAGGATACTAATTGTAGTAGACTTGCAATTGGAAATTTTGTCCATTCTTGCTTGATATAAGACTTTAGCTGCTCAACAGTCCATGGTCTCTGTTGTCTGATTCTCCTCTTCATGGTGCGCCATACATTTTCAATAGGAGATAGATCTGGGCTGGCAGCAGGCCAGTCAAGCACACATACTCTGTGTCTACAAAGCCACACTGTTGTAGCCCGTGCAGAATGTGGTCTGGCATTGTCCTGCTGAAATAAGCATGGATGTCCCGGGAAGAGACGTCGCCTTGATGGCAACATGTATCTCTCTAAACTCCAAATATACGTCTCAGAGTCAATGGTACCTTCACATACATGCAACTCACCCATGCCATGGGCACTGATGCACCCTCATACCATCACAGATGCTGGCTTTTTCACCTTTTGCTGATAACAATCAGGATGGTCGTTTTCATCTTTGGCATGGAGAACTTGACGCCCGTTTTTTCCGAAAATTAGCTGAAATGTGGACTCATCTGACCACAGCCCATGGTTCCACAGTCTTTCAGTCCATCTGAGATGAGCTCGGGCCCAGAGAACTCGCCGGCGTTTCTGCATAGAGTTTATGTATGGCTTCCTCCTTGCGTAATACAGTTTCAAGTTGCATTTCTGGATGCAGCAACGGACTGTGTTAAGTGACAATGGTTTTCCGAAGTACTCCCGAGCCCAGATGGCTATAATTGTCACAGTAGCATGACGGTTTCTTGGGCAGTGCCGCCTGAGGGCTCGAAGATCATGTGCAGTCAACAGTGGTTTTCGACCTTGCCCTTTACACACTGAGATGTCTCTGAATTCTCTGAATCTTTTCACAATATTATGTACTGTAGATGTTGAAAGACCTAAATTCTCTGCAATCTTGCATTGGGAAATGTTCCTTTTGAACTGACTAACAATTCTTTCAGGAATTTTGGCACAAAGGGGTGAGCCACAACCCATCCTTGCTTGCAAAGACAGAGCCTTTGATAGACGCTACTTTCATACCCAGTCATGATACCTCACCTGCTACCAATTAGCCTGCTTAATGAGGAGTCTTCCAAACTGGTGTTACTTGAATATTCTGTACACTTTTCAACCTTATTTTAACTCTGTCCCAACTTTTGAGTGTGCTCACGTGAATTAACATATAAAAAAAATCTGTGAGATTGCATCTTGGAAAATATCCCAACCTTTCTGGAAATGGGGTTTGTACAATAAGCATAAACAACGGTTCATCTCTGTGCGACAGAAGAACACACGTCGTGGTACTGTTTTATCATTTCTTAGTGTTAATGCACATTGGTAAATTATTGTGTATATTGTTATTCTGTACTTTATTAGTTAAGTGTGCATACTGCTAAGTGTTTTTAAATGCTGCTGTTGCTAAAGAATTTCCCACTCGACATCAATAAAGTAATTATTATTATTATTAATTGCAATGCAGGATGGACTTGAGCTAGTGGATTCATACTGACTTCCGACCCAGCCATCACATTGCTCCCATTACGCATTCTTATTTTTCTGTAGCTCTACAACTGTTTCTCTTGTCTATTGTCATCATTTAAGTTCTTTTGTTAATGTCCTGCACAAAGGGATAACTTAAAGCACCTACTTAACCTGCCGGCATGTCATGGGGTTGGTGGTGGAAACCAATCCTCTCAGCCGAAACCTAATAGTCACAAGGAGAATCTGCAAACTTCGAGCTGACAGCACTGGAAGTCAGTAAGGAAAATAGTTTCCTGGAGCTGGGAGGGAACTTGTCAACTTGTCTGTCACCATGCTGGCTTCACTGGCTTCTGAGTTTGCAAGTTATGGATGGTGTTTTTCACATACACACAATCATGGTGTATCTTGGCACACTAAACTAGGGTGCTTCCCACATTTAATTATGTTCTGATTTCCTTTGTACTGGTGGTACCTAGGTTAAGTAAGGGTTCTGTTCCTGAGAGTTTTATAACCTGAATTTTTTTTTGTAAGTCAGAAGCTAACAACTCCCAAAATTACATGAAGTGTTTAGCTGATGGCCCATGGGGACTGATTTGCCAAGACTGGGGAAGAGAGTTAGTTGATGGGTTTTGTTACCAGCAAGTGATCTGTGACTCATGTTTGCCAGAACGCAGTCAGGATTGAGTGACAGTGGAGCTCATCTGCTTATCTGTCTGCAGAAAGTGCGCTGATGAGAGGTGGCTCGGAGTTCATAATGTGTGTTCTTACATGAAGGAGAATTTGGAAAGGCACATGCTTTTTCTATCAGTGATATCTGCATTGTTTCCTGGTGACAAAATTCAAGTCCTTTACCAGAGAGCAGAGTCTGGGAGAATTTGTGTAATTTTTTTAAAAATTCATGTCTTCTGTAACCCAGGGAGCTTCTATTCACCCAATCTGAAAAACATTGCTATACTGCACAAGTTTATCTGCTGTTAATGAGCAGTGTTTGGCATGTGAATTCTGAATTAAGCAGCGTAGTATTCTGTTCTTCTCTTGCCGATTGATCTGAAATTCTGGCTGTCCTTGTTGCAGAGAGTATACGATGAGGACGTTGAAGAGGCAGTTAAACCAGATAGTGGAGGCAAACCAGCCGAAGTGGTATGTAACACAACAACTTATCAAAGGAAACCTTAACTTAATGCAAAAAAAAGTATTAATGCTTCTAAAATAATGTTTAGTACTGCTTTACTTTGAACTATTGGTGTGTGTCCTGTTCCTGCACTGATTACCGCAATTGTGCTGGGTAGTTGAGTCAGCACAGAAGAGAGTTGTTGCAATTAACATTAGACTCACTGGACTTGGACAAAGATATGGATTTCCTATTCCAACCTGCTGTTATTTTTCATTAGTCCCCTTGAAGGGATATTTGCACATTTGGGCTGACTAAAAGGTTCAACAATAACACTTGCGAAAACAATTCTATGAATTGATTTATCTTGTCACTATTTATGCCCTGCATTGACAAAGTTTTGGAAGTTGCTGTTTGCTGTTGTTGCAAGGTTGTTTGGTATTTAGAGCTCATGTGGTGGTTTAAAGGACGGTTTCGATTATTGTTCATTGCAGTCCTTAAGCTCTGGCTTTGATGTTTACTCTCTGTAGGAGAAAACACGGGAGCAGAAGGAGGCAGAGCTGATTGCCAAGGTGCAGGAAGCTGTGCACCATGGGCTGAAAGTGTTGGATTCTGCCTTTGAACAGCTGGATATTAAAGCAGGAAATTCTGATTCGGAAGATGAAGAAACAACTGAAAGAGTGGAACATCTGCTGGAACCCAAGGTGAATAAAAATGGAGAAAAGGGTGAATAGTCACCACCATGTCAAACTGACTTTTTTCCATGTTGGCAGTACACTTCCTGTGCTGGTAAACGCTTGCCTGATGCCAGTATTGTTTGGGAATTGGTTGTGCCATAATAGAAGCCTAAATCTTAATGGCACAAAATGAGCCCTTGTACCTGGTTTGATTATTTGAAAGAGTTACCCAATTAGTCTAATTTCTTAACACACTTTTGCAAATACGTACCTGATTTTCTTTTGAAAGTTCCTAGATAGGCTGCAAACTGGTTTTGATGTTATAGGTCTAGAATTCTAGACCAGCGTTATCAATAACATTAAATTGAGAACAGGGCATTAGAATCTGATAGTTCTAAATGTTTCCAAATGGTTGCGGGGTGAAGGAGTGGAAAATAATAACTATTGGTGAGCTGTCTACTTTATCTACCTCTGATTACAGAGCTTTGACATTTCCCTGGACCAGTTAGGCTTTTTCAAAAGGGGAACATAGTCCTTGATGATTTGTTTTTGGGTAAAAGAACAGTTATTGCATTTATTAGCTTTGAGTGACTCCGGAAGGCTGCAGACAGTGTGGGGCTGTTGTTTTTAGGGCATGTTAGAATACTGCATAGCTGGCTGAAGGGAAAATAATGCAGTCAGGTTCGGTGGATCACTTGTGCTGCAGCCTGGTTGTATCAGAGACCTGAGGCACCAGAGAATGCATCAAGTGCCTTTCTCACTGCTGATGATGCTGAGCTCCTTACAATTGAAGTCGGAAGTTTACATACACTTGGGTTGAAGTCATTAAAACATTGTTTAACCACTCCACTGATTTCATATTAGCAAACTACAGTTTTGGCAGATATTGAGGACATCTACTTTGTGCACGACACGAGTAACTTTTCTAACAATTGTTTACAGACAGATTATTTCACTTTTAATTGACTATATCACAATTCCAGTGGGACAGAAGTTTACAAACAAAATCAAAAGAAATCTGCCAAGACCTCAGGAAAAAAAAATTGTGGACCTCCACAAGTCTGGTTCATCCTTGGGAGCAATTTCCAAATGCCTGAAGGTACCATGTTCTTCTGTACAAACAATAGTCAGCAAGTATAAACACCATGGGACCACGCAGTCATCATACCGCTCAGGAAGGAGACGTATTCTGTGTACTAGAGGTGAATGCACTTTGGCGTGAAAAGTGCAAATCAATCCCAGAACAACAGCAAAGGACCTTGTGAAGATGCTGGAGGAAACAGGTAGACAAATACCTATATCCACAGTAAAACAAGTCCTAAATCGACATAAACTGAAAGGCTGCTCAGCAAGGAAGAAGCCTCTGCTCCAAAACTGCCATAAAAAAACCAGACTACAGTTTGCAAGTGCACATGGATCTTACTTTTTGGAGAAATGTCCTCTGGTCTGATGAAACAAAAATTGAACTGTTTGGCCATAATGACCATGGTCATGTTTGGAGGGAAAAGGGTGAGGCTTGGAAGCTGAAGAACACCATCCCAACTGTGAAGTATGGGTGGCAGCATCATGTTGTGGGGGTGCTTTGCTGCAGAAGGGACTGGTGCATTTCACAAAATAGATGGCATCATGAGGAAGGAAAATTATGTGGATATATTGAAGCAACATCTCAAGACATCAGCCAGGCAGTTAAAGCTCAGTTGCAAATGGGTCTTCAAAATGGACTTTGACCCCAAGTATACTTCCAAAGTTGTGGCAAAATTGCTTAAGGACAAGAAAGTCAAGGTATTGGAGTGGCTATCACAAAGCCCTGACCTCAATCTGATAGAAAATTTATGGGCAAAACTGAAAAAGTGTGTGCACGCAAGGAGGCCTACAAACCTGACTCAGTTACACCGGTTCTGTCTGGAGGAATGGAACAAAATTCCAGCAACTTACTGTGAGAAGCTTGTGGAAGGCTACCCAAAATGTTTGACCCAAGTTAAACATTTTAAAGGCAATGCTACCAAATACTAACACAGTGTATGTAAACTTCTAACCCACTGGGAATGTGATGAAAGGAATGAAAGCTGAAATAAATCATTCTCTGTACTATTATTCTGACATTTCACATTCTTAAAATAAAGTTGTGATCCTAACTGACCTAAGACAGAGAACGTTTTCAGGATTAAATGTCAGGAATTCTGAAAAACTGAGTTTAAATGTATTTGGCTAAGGTGTATGTAAACTTCTGACTTCAACTGTATGTTATTGTAGTTATACCCTCTACAAATGAAGAGCCTTATATCCCACTGCTGACAATTATAATGCTTGAAGGTTCTAGGCACTGAGCCATTTTTTTTAATGCAGAGTATCTACCTTTTGTATCCTTTTGGTGTTAATGCGCCATCAATTACTGTCTCCATGGAAAGGAGTATGTCAGAGCTATTGCCACCACATTCACTTCCATCATCTCACAAAGGAACTTGTATTCATGAATAATTGAACGTGATTTCAGGATGCCCATTTGTGCTTGTACATCATTGAAATGTTTCTCAGGAGTTATCACTGTGCTAAAAATAGAGCAGCAGTAAACTTATAAATAGTCATCTGAAAACCATAAAATCTGTTCTTGTGTTGTTGACAGAGGAATAAATTGTCCAGGGCACAGGGTAATTATAATTATGGATTATCTAATCTTCACCTGAGTTGGCAGATGAAGCACTTGGAAGTTTTGATCTAATTGTGGGTGCCTTTAATAATGCAGCACTCCCTCTTTATTGCACTGGAGTACATCTGGATTGAGGTTTATAATTTGTGGATTCTGGTTAATTGAGGTAGCTGATTATTTGGGACAACTCTTAAAGAACACAGAGTAATCCAGAAAATAGTCCTAATTAAATGAGGCAACTCTTAAGAACACAAACTAATTGAGAAAATAGCCTCATTTATGTGGGACACAAAGCTGGTAAGTTGGGACCAGAAGCTGTCAGTCACATTCTCTTGCATGGCCGTTAGAAATTACGCCATGCTCGGAGTGAATATTTGCGTCAGTTGTGTGTGCTCTTGTTATATTATCCACTTGGGCTGCCGGACGCCAATTCAAAAGGCATGATTATTGATAGTTCTGGTTTTTTTTAAGAAAAAGATGACAGACCCTTGCAAAGGTGCCACGAAAATATTTGACACTAGCTGAAAAAAATTACCTTACTCGACCAAATTATAAGCCGTCTGCCTAACACCATTTATCGTCAGCTGGCAGAGGAACTGGAGTGCTGAAATCTATTATTGCACTTTGGATACATCAGCAAGAAAACTGTGAGAAGAACGGGCATTACGTGAAGGAGAACAGGGAACATCCCAAAAATAAAAGCATTAAGTTAAGTATTAAGATGTTGAAGAGGCCCTCATTTTATGGTTTTCCATTGTAACTAGATGAGGTATGCATGTCAAATGCACCTATGTTAAAAAAACAAAAAGCAGGTCAGAGGAAGCTAGCTAAGAAGCTGTGCCACAAAGCTTTTAAAGCTACAGATGGTTGTTTCAATGGAGATGTAGGCACCACATTAACTTCAAGAAATCACACTCACTGAGAAAGATAGTGCTGATGCTGTAAATGCAGAAACATGGAAAGCTACAAAACTCTCGACTTCCACAATTTTGTGCAGATGATATCTACAACGCAGATGAAACATACATTTTTTATCATGCCATGCTGGATGGTTCCCTTTGCTACAAACACACAACGCTGGGGTTCAAAGAGAGTAATGGATCGAAAAATTGTAATGTTCAAATATTTCAGGAACTAATAAAAAGAAATTAATTATTTGGAAAAGCGTTAAGTCTCAATGCTTGAAGGGGCATGAAAGGATAGTTGACAATTGTGCAGCCCACCTAATGTAGCATTTTTGACAACTAGCTAGCTAGATTTTATGCCTACCAGTACAACATCCTTAGTGCCCCCAATGGATATGGGAATCAAAAAAAAGTAAGACGTTGTATTATAGAAAGTTGATAAACTATGTTCTTAAAGCAGTTGAAGAAAATCTACTGATGTCTTCAACAGCCAAAGAAGACAGTGTAAGGGTTAACCTTTTATAAACAGTACAGTTTGTCAGTCATAGTTAGTGAGATACAAACAGGAAAAAAAATACAAATGTTTTGCTCACTGCAGTTTCAGGTATTCAGGTTTGGAAATGCCTGAAACAGCTGGGAGTGAAAATAAAACAATTTCACGACTTCAGCAACTGAGGAACTATGAAGAATTTGAAGGTATCACCAATCATGAATGTTATGATGAAAATGAAGATTTGGAGTTTCGTAATCATCAAAAGCATTGTATCAAAACACCAAGGCTGGAAGCACGAAAATGAGAAAAGTGATGAAGATGACGCAACTTCACTTGTACTAGTGACTACACAGGATGCCAGGAAATATGTTGTTGGATTACAACGCTACTTCATGCAGGAAGGCAATGATAGCCTTCAATGATCTGCATTAGGTGTGTGTGCTGAGTTTGTTCATTTACAGTCAATCAAAAGTACATGCAGCATTTAACTGGAATTTCTCCGATAAACATTGCAAACTAATACAACTTTATAGTATTGCAGTAATATTGATTGTGTTCTAATGTGTTCTAGATTTAATTGAAATGCACAATTTGTTACTAAGTTAAATGATAGTTTGTCTTTTTATACCTTTTTAGCTATTTCCATGAAACTGCGGCTATTTTGGGGCAGCTGTTTAATTGGGCCAAAGCTTACTAGTCCAGATGTTTCTTTATTAACCGGAACCCACTGTATATAGTTAGGTTGTCCCTCAGCCACATGCTTCTCAACATGATTGTGCTTAGAGAAAGAATGAAACTCATAGTTTATATTTGAGTGTATTGTAGCAACTACATTTAATCTTTATCTTTGTGCTAATTGCAGGACCTGTATGTAGATAGGCCCCTGCCATATATCATTGGGTCTCCGCAGTTCATGAAGGAGGATGATGTAGGCCTGGGGGACCTTTCCAGTGAAGGTAATAAATGGTCAATGGTGATAATGAAGTGATCTGTTCTATTAAATAACCCAGAAATACCAAGTCAGTTTAAAAAATTGTTAATACAAACATCAATTATAGTGAGCCTAAGGCTGGTGAACATGGTCCAAAAAAATACGCTGCTTATCAGAGTTAAATCTGGTAGCATAGCTGTTATTGTGATGCTCTTACAGCTCAGGGTGTCAGAATTAGGAGTTCAATTCTGATGCCATCTGCAAGGAATTTGTTACTTCTTCCCACGAATACTTGGGTTTTCACCGGGTCCTCCCATAGTCCAAAGATGTGCCAGTTAGTAGGTTAATTGGTCATCGTAAATTGTCATGTGATTGGACTAGCTGGGCAGCACGGCTCGAAAGGCCAGAAAGGCCTATTTTGTGCTGTCTCTCGTCAGTACAGTCTTGTGTACTGTGGTGTGCTGGGGCAATGGCATCAACATGGGTGATGCCAGTAGGCTCACTAAACTGACTAGAAAGGCTGGCTGTGTTATAGGAGTCAAACTGGATGCACTGGAGACTGGTAGAACAAAGGACCCTATGGAAAATCCTGGCAATTCTGGGCAATATTTCTCACCGTCTGTATGTCATCTTGGCTGAACAGAGGAACACCTTCAGTACTAGACTAAGATGACTGCGCTTCTCCAGGGAGTGCTATACGGTCATTCTTACCCTCGGCCATTAGGCTCTATAATGAGTCAATCTCTAGCTGGGGAAGTGATGACCCCCTCCTTGCTAGATTGTTTGTGGTAACTTATTTTTTATTCTTTCTACTTCTGTTTTAATATTTATATCTGTGCACTTTTAATGCCACTGTGACACTAATTTCCTTTGGGATCAATAAAGTATCTGTCTATCTAAATAAATAAATATGCTGCTTTGACCAGATGGCTAATGTAAATCTTTGCTGTCAGTTAACAACATGAAATAATTTGGGCAGTCCCAGACTCAGTCTTTAGTGGGCATCTGGCACAAGTCAAACTGTAATGACTTCTGATGAAAGGCCATTGACCTGAACTGACAATAACTCTCTAGCCACGTGCTGCTTGAACTGATGTGTATTTTCAGCAATTTCTCCTTTTTCTAAAGTTATTTCCCATATTTATATTTTTTTGCACTGAGTGGTTCAAAGCACTCTGAAAATATTATCAGTGAGACCACATTTTTTGGTTTGAACCAAAAACATGGAAAACCTACAGCACAAAACAGGCCTTTCAGCCCACAAAGTTGTGCCGACCATGTCCTTACCTTAGAAATTACTACGGTTACCCATAGCCCTCTATTTTTCTAAGCCCCATGTACCTATCCAAAAGTCTCTTAAAAGACCCTATCGTATCCGCCTCCACCACTGTTGCTGGCATTCCACACACTCTCCACTCTCTGCGTTTTAAAAAAAAACTTACCCCTGACATCTCCGCTGTACCTTCTTCCCAGCATCTTAAACCTGTGCCCACTTGTGGCAGCCATTTCAGCCCTGGGAAAAAGGCCTCTGACTATCCACACGATCAGTGCCTCTCATCATCTTATACACCTCTATCAGGTCACCTGTCATCCTCCGTCCCAAGGAGAAAAGGCCGCGTTCACTCAACCTGTTTTCATAAGGCATGCTCCCCAATCCAGGCAAGATCCTTGTAAATCTCCTCTGCACCCTTTCAATGGCTTCCACATCCTTCCTGTAGTGAGGCGAACAGAACTGAGCACAGTACTCCAATTGGGGTCTGACAAGGGTCCTGTATAGCTGCAACATTACCTCTCAGCTCCTAAATTCAATTCCACGATTGATGAAGGCCAATACAACATATGCCTTCTTAACCACCGAGTCAACCTGCGCAGCTTCTTTGAGCCTCCTGTGTACTCTGACCCCAAGAGCCCTCTGGTCCTCCACACTGCCAAGTGTCTTACCATTAATACTATATTCTGCCATCATATTTGACCTACCAAAATGAACCACTTCACACTTATCTCGTTGAACTCTGAGTCCTTCTCACATTGAGGACACATACCTTCAAACAGTTAAGGAAATGGTCTCGGGGTGGAAGAGTCCTCTCTTGGGGGAATTGGAAATTGTTTATGGAAAATAATGTATTGCTCCAACCACTTCCATCGTGAGATATTGTATCCTAGAACCCTTTTAACTGTTGCTGACCTTTTCAATATATTTGCATATTTCATTGTCCCTACTGCACGATTTCCTAATGTTTTTCTGTTTTGTGCAGAATCTGTAGACAGTGAACGTGGCAGTCTTGTTGAGAGTGAAGAGGAGAGAGAAAAAGAAGAGGTTTGTTGAAAAGTAATTAGTTACTGATACACTGAGGGTTAGATATGTTATAGTTTTTTGTTGTCATGTTACAGCTGTGACGCTGTCTTTGTCTTGGTTCCCTGCTGCTGATAGAATAAAAGATGTTCATTTCAACTTTTACTGTCTAGTTGCATGGGAAACTTGCAGAAACATACTAACTCAGTTATTTGTCCTGGCCATGACAACAGTTGGGATGTTTTTGCTTGCATCTTCCCCTTTCTTACCTCTCCCACTTAGCATGGCCTCTGGAATATGCTGTCCCACTTCATTAAATAAATCCACCAAGTGGCGCATCTAGTCTCAACCAAAGCTGAGGTGATTGGAATCACCAAGTAGGATTAAGCTGATTCTATTTACATTGAAATGCTGCACTTGTAACCGAATTACTGAAATATTAATGAAGAGTTCTTCATCAGCAGATTAAGTACTGTTGAACAGTTAAAAGATGCGATTGCTGAAGGTTATATGCGTGATGTTCAAATATGTGGTCACATGCTTGTTTGTAATGATAGGAGTCAGAGGATGATTTTGAAAGTGAGGAGGATGAAGAGAAGCTGCCAAAGTCAGTCCCGGTAAGTAGGTTTGGTTATCAACTGCTTGTACCTGTTTTGTTAATACCTCTGCTGCAATTTTTACTTTTGATTAATTTGCTTATAACTGCATAAAAATATTCAAAGGGGTTAATTGTTCAAACTTGATCCTGCACTTAGTTGCTTCTCTGTCTGTGAGGAAGAGGTCCCCTGTCATGGATTAACTGGGCATGAGGTGGCGCACTGAGGTGTTAGCAGATCAAACTTCAGATTGTAGGTGGATCATACTGGCAGACCTCTTGCTTTCTGCCTGTGGAGAAAGGTGAAGAATCATTTTCTGCAAGATCATGCAGTCATAGATTGCTTTCCAATATCGCTTCCAGATTGGATGATGATTCTTTAAGTGCTGCGTAATCATCTTTATTTAAAATTTTTGCCCTGTTTATTTCATGCCGTTATCCCTTCCTGCTTCATCAACAGCCCTTTAGGATACCGGGGTTTATCCAGTAGTGAGCTTTTTGGCTCTTATTTTAATCAACTATTGCTACATGTCACCTTAATGTATGCCAAAGCCTTAAACACTAAAATTCCCTCGCTAAAACACTCATTTCTTATTTTTTCCTCTTCATGTGTTTTCTCTCTCTCATTGCTGTTCCTTCCTTAAGACCCAGTTTTTGATATCCTCGTTGCTTAGATTTTAGCTGTAGCAGTCCTGTAGGGACCTATTAATGATACTTAGTGGATGAATGCTCTTGTAGAAACGGCAGCTGGTCAGTGATGAGGATGAAGATGATGACTCTGACTTGTTTCATGAATCTGAGAAAGAAAGCAACGAAGGGGTTCTGACGAGCTCGGTGAGTGGCTCTTTTCTTTCAACTACTTTGCACAGAGAAGAGTTGATGCATTCCTTCTGATGTTAATATGATGTACTTTTCAATGCAGAAAAAAATGGGACACTTTTCCTTTGCAGAAGAACTGGCAGCCCGGATCCAAGAAGGAAACCCAGAGAAAACAGATGAAGAGAGAGCATGTAATTGTTACAGAGTTTCTTTGTTTTATGCTTGTTGATGATGTGAAGCGTGGATTGAGTGCCCACAGGCTGGTGCTGTGGAGCAATTGGGTTTTATTTCTCGGTTTTGCTCACTCTGCCCGATCCCAAGTTTTGTTGTAATTAATTGTTCCACAGCTTTAACGTCTCATGGGTCAACAACCAAGAGCCAAGTAAAGACAAAGAAAGAAACTGGAAAAGCTAAACAACAAGGTAAGGGTTAAGAATTGAAACAATGCGTTCCAACCTAAAGGTTTGGATGTAAGGTGTCTGAACTTGGAGAGCTGTGCTTGGACTTCACTGACAGTATTAAGGGAATTATCTGGGGAGTTCTTCTAATAGTTGACCAACCTTTTCTGGACTTGTAATCACCATGGTTTGCATTAACAAGCAAAACCATTCAGGAGCTACATGCTGCAGAGAAGGTCAGCGGATTTTTTAAGACTAAGCAAGAAAAGTCCAGGGAAAAAGAACATGGAAAATAGTACAGTACAGGCCAGTCAGTTCACAATATTTCATTGATCTTTTAATCTACTCCAAGATCAACCTAAATCTTCCCTCCTACACAGCCCATAATCCTCCATTTTTCTTTCATCCATGTGCCTGTCTAAGAGTCTCTTAAATGTCTCAAGTATACCAGACTCAATCCTTCCCCAGCAGTGTGTTCCAGTCACAGATCATTCCCTGTGTAAAACAAAACAACACAACTGCCTCTTGCATCTCCCCTAAGCCAACCTCCACTCATCTTAAAAGGATATCCTCTAGTGTTAGCCATTGGCACCTTGGGAAAAAGACACTGGCTGTTCATTCTATCTTTGTGTGTGTGTTTATTTATTTTTATTTAGCAGAACAGTGCAGAGTTACCCCTTCTGGCCTTTCGAGTCATACTGCCCTAGCAACCTCACAGCCCTGATTAACCCTAATTTAATCACGGGACAGTTTACAATGACCAGTGAACTTATCCAGTACGTCTTTGGACTGTGGGAGGAAACCAGAGCACCCAGGGAAAACACATGCACTCCACAGGGGAGGACATACAGAGACTCCTTATGGAATGGCATCGGAAGTGAATTCTGAGTTCCGGAACACCCAGAGCTTTAATAGCGTCACGATAACTGCTGCACTATACAAGTCACCCCCGCTCCTCCTCCGCTCCAAAGAGAAAAGCCCTAGCTCACTCAACCTTTCCTCATAAGGCATGTCCTCAAATCCAGGCAGCGTCTTGGTAAATCTCCTCTGCGCCCTCTTGAAAGCTTCCACGTCCTCCCTATAATGAGGCAACCACAAATGAATGCAATACTTCAAATGTAATCTAACCAAAGTTTATGAAGCTGCAATATAACCTTGTGGCTCTTGAACCCAGTCCCCTGACTAATGAAGTTCAGCACACTATTTGCTTTCACAACCACCCTATCAACTTGCACAAGAATGTGGGATGTTTGTACTTGGATCCCGAGATCCCCTGTTCTTCCACACTGCTAAGAATCTAGCCATTAACCTTGTTCTCTGCCTTCCTAGTTCAGCCTTTCAAAGTATATCACTTCAGTTTGACCTTCCACACTGTATCACTTCAAGTCTAACTTCATGCAAAGCTTTTCTGAATGGAAGTAAGCATTTTGAGAAATTCATTCTTGACTCGGAACTGATTTACACAGAATTAAGTTAATAATTGGACTCAATTACTAATCAAATTCTGAATGTTGTAGATTGGGTGTAACAGTCAGTATTCTGAAAAAGTTTAGCAGAAGATGGCACGATCTTTAGCTTTTGTCTATAATTTAGCTGTTATATAACTGCTGCAGTCTCTTTCGGTAGATTAGCTTGAGGTCACACTCTGAGAATAGATTTAAGTGATTTGGTTGCTAGGATGAACATAAACTGAGTGGCCTAAAGTGCATTAAATCACTACACGCTTTCCTTTGCAGTCCAATACTTTGAAGTGAGACAGATGGTCCGTACATGTCTTGTTATGAAGGGTAGAATCTGTTCTTGTAAAGGTGTGATTAATCCTCAGTTCTCACTGACCTGATGTACAATGCATTTCTGCTTCATATGTCAGAAGACAGCAACTTGTTTGGATTTGAGAATGCTGATGAAGATGACGACTACTCTCAATTTTGCAGCAGGGGTGGTCTGTTCAGTGGAGGGAAGGGCCTCTTTGATGATGATGAGGTTGGTATATACACTTTAAAACCCAGATAATAAAAATGTTTCAAACTCCTGAGATGTAATTTAGAAAGTACTTATGAATGTGAAGTGAACATTGTAAATGCTCAATGGTTTAGCATTCTACTCTTGCACCTTACGATAAGGGAATTAAGTTTGGCTGATCATCTATGCTAATTTATACAGTTACCTCTGAATTTCAGGTAATTTGACGGCAGTCCCATTCCTACCTAGATCTTTTTGCATTAGCTGCGAGGTGAGGTTCGAATTCCTCTCTTTCCTCTCTTCTGATAGTTCAATAGTTCCATTTAATATCAGCGGATCTATACAACCAGAAATTCTTGTTCTTGGCTGCCATCATTGAAAATAGAAGAGTGCCCCAGAGGATGAGTAACAGGAGAAAATGTTAGAACCCCAAAGCCCCCCATATTCCCCCCCAAACACAAGCAACAGCAAAGAATCGCCCCTCTGCTTCCCTTGCTTCAGCAAAAAGCATCAGCACCCTCCACCCACCAAGCAAGCAATAGCAAAGCGCCCAAGAAAGTCCATGATCTGCAGTATAACAAAAACTAGTCGTTCACCCAATAATTCGACATGCTACAGGCTCGCTCTCTCCCTAATAAAGGGGAAAAGGTGTGTCACTCAGTGAGAGGGGAGACGTAAACAAAACGACTCGCTGATTTACAGTGTTAAAGTCCAGTTCTATAGTCGCAGCTGATACTCTTTACTAGTCTCTTTTTTTTATTGATTTCTCTCTCAATGATTTAAGGACTACCTTATGTTCCCTAAGCCTCATGACGTATTAAAATAAAAGATGTAGATGCTCTACGGGTGATGTGAGCATCTGTGAAGAGAAAGGCAGGTAAATACAACTGATCCATCACTCAACAGCACTAGAGACACTGACATCTTGTGCCTCAGCTTACTTCATCTATCTTGGTGCCCTGAGGAGATGGATGGAAGGAATTGGGTTAAAGTTTATGTCCCATAGTCGGAGGCTTTAATTTGCATAAATACTACTTAATTTTATAGGGTGATCTTTTCACTGAGGCCCCAAGGGAAAATAATGACGAGAAGAGTGAAGTAAAGCCAGCTGATGAAGGTGAGTCATGTCCAACGCTGACAACCCAGGTTCTGCCGAAGTTTACTTCCAAGAAATTCTGAGTAGTGTTAATTGGCTAAACCTAAACTGTACATGAATCATTCAGGAATGTGCTTTTAGTCTTGATCAAAATGATTAGAGGGTGTGACAGTTTATTCTACAAGGGCCTCAGTTCTGAGAGAGATTGATTAAATGTGTTTGTATTTCACTTGAGTTGGGGGTTGGTTTATCGAAAGTTTGCCATGATTTGGTGACTAGTGTAACAATGCTAATGCTGATTTTGATTTTTAACCAAACTCCGTACTCTTCAGTAATCTTTTTTGTATTTTGAAACCTAATAATGGGACATCTGTGAAAGGATGCTTACTAACATTGCTTACTGCTCTCTGCATTCAGTCAATTGAAACGTAATGTAAACTTCAGTCTCTATCTGTGAGCTGTTCTGTGCAGCTGTTTGAATTAAAATTCCTACGGCTCATGGAGGGCTTTGTGTGTGTGTATGTGTGAATTGTGTTGATCTGGAGTTGCTTCAGAAGTTAATTTTTTTCTGAAATCTTCCATCCCAAATTAGCGCAACATTTGAAACTCCATTTGGTCAAGAGTGGGCTGGTTCTTGGATTCATAGATTAATACAACACAGAAACAGGACCATCATTTAACATACTGACCAAGCTGTCCAGCTAAGCTGGTCCCATTTGACCCGAATCCCTCAATATTTTCCTATCCAAATGTCTTTTAAATATTGTCTTTGCACCTGCCTCGGTAACTTCCTGTGACATCTCGTTCCATGTACCCACTAGCTCAGAGTGAATAAGTTGCCCATTGGGTCTTTTTAAAATATTTTCCTTCTCACCTTCTGATGAGAAAGCCCTAAAGTCAACCAAGTATAGTCTTCCACTGAAAGGCCTGTTCCCAGAGTATGAGGAGTATGTGGTTTTTACGGCAATTAGTGGCTATCTTCTTCTTTGGCCTGAGCTCCCAGTGAAGTACAGGCCATGGATGACCTCCCATCTCCATCATCAAAGATCGACAGTTTGGTTGGAGTTCATCAATGTTTCTGTAATCCATTGTACAGGGGATTGGTCTATAAAATTTCATTAGAAACCTGTTGGCCGGCCTTACCCGTTTCTACCTCTCATGACGAGGATGTAGGGTTGGATTTTGAGAGGCAAATTAATGGCAGTGTCCTTCAATAAAATGACCTTGCCGCTGGCGAGGCTCTGCCCTCGGACACTTCCATTGGAAGACAGACCTTCATTGAAGCTATGAAAACTGTCCAACTAATCAGTAATATACTTGGATGAGTAATATTTGTGTTGTTTGAATATGTGTAATAAAATCCCAGGTAAAGCAAAATGCTGCTCATCCTCGAGCTTCATCCCTGGGTGCACCAATTGAGGTGTCCTTGGCCAGTCTGGGGTGGGTAGCTGAAATGTTTACAATTCCTCTGGAATTGAGAGGAATAAACAGCTTTGGTTCTCAGTTCCCAGCCACTTCTCTCAGGGTCTAGTTGATCTCCAGATTTCCTATCATGGGTACAGTGAGGGTGTGGTCGGCGAGATGCTGGGAATCCAGTTACCATTTTGGAACTTCAAAACCTACTGGTGTTGGGTAGGAATTGGGAATACGGGATCTATGAAATAAATTTCCTTGGAGCCTTCCGACAGGGAAAGCCTGTTGCTGCCAGCATGCGCAGCAGTGATATCTGCTGAAGTCAGTGATGTTGCAGCTGTTCACTGAACAGTGGACTTCTCGGTGAGAAGTAGGTACAGCATTTACTGTTATAAGCTGTGCATTTGGACTTGGCTTCTGGTAATGGCAGTGAATTAATATGAATTGCCCACTGCTGATTTCCTCCTGTAACTGTGGTGGTGAGGGCTTTGTTTGGCTTGTGCTTAACTGTTTTCATGCTAACTTACAGCTGTTTCTGCATTCTGCCTTCTGAGGGATGGATGTCATTTTTTTTCAAAGTCTTGCTCAGAATGTTTGGAGGTGTATTTTGTGATTTAAAAGACGCCATTGAGATAAAATATTTAGTGGGTAGATGTACAGTGTCAGCTCTAGTACTTGTTGAGTAGGTTTGTGCGGACTTAAGTTTCCAGTTAGACAAAATTCATCTAATTTCCATAGTACTTAGATTATTATTCCTAGGCGTTTGAAAGATGCATAAGGTGTTTAGGCTTTCGGATATTTAATTTTCCCATTTTAAACATTTTTCTCCAATCTTAAACTCAGACTCTGCTATAAGAAAATGTCAGAAAAAGGTACCGGCTGGAGCGGTTGCTATTTACCCCGGTAGGTTCCTGTAATAACGGAACAGGTGTGTGTGTGTATACTTGTACTTATTACACGTCATCATCATTCCGCTTGAGATTTATGATTGCAGTTTTTTATTGTATGATTTTCTAAAAACATTGACATTTATTGCCACCAAAGCATTACAGCAGCTAAGTGTCGATAACATTTGCCAATTTGGAATCTTGTATCAGCCAGACCAAATGTGGATGAACTGTTTCAGTCTCTGAGGAAAATTAATTGAGCATTCATTTTTACAGCCATCTGGTAGTATGGTGGTCACCATTGTGAGCTTTTTATTAAAATTCCAGATTTGTCTAACTAGCTGAATTTAAATTCTCTGCTGCTGTGGTGGTGTTTGAATTAATCGGACTTCAGCATGTTCATCCTGCAGTCTGAAGATTGTTACCATCTGAGCAGATTAGAATGTATGAAATCTAATTGAATATTGGGACAAGTATTTCCTGTAACTCTGATAAGTTACACACCTGAACATAGCTAGAAATACCAAGACTTCTGAATCAAAATCAGTTATTTTAAGGGAGAAGTTAGTGAGCGGAGTCTATGTAGGCAGAGCCCAGTATAAACTCTGCTTTTCACGTGGACAAAATATCTGGTGGAAGCTGCTGGGATCTGAAATGCGGCTTAATCTCTGGCTGCATCAAATTATGGGAATATATTACTCCAGGAGAGATTACGTGGAAGTTGGGTGCAGTGATCTGTGCTTTACTCAGAGAGGATGGTGAGTACATGCAATGAGTTGCCTAAGGTTAAGACAGGTACGTTATCATTTAAGAGGTGCTTGGATAAGTACATGTATGGCCAAAGCTTGGAGAGATACAGGCAGAATGCAGGAAATTGGGACTGTCTGGGTGGGCTTTATATTCGGTATGGACCCACTGCGCCAGAGGGTCTGTATTCATGCTATATTTCTCCTTGATCTATTCCACAGCTAAGGTCTGCATAATGTTCCTGCAGGAATAATAAAAAGTTATTGAATATTGTACACCTACCAAAGTGTCTTCAGATGGAACAAAAAATAGCCAAGGTCATAAGCTTGAAAGATGTTGATTAGTCATTATTTGGATGTCTAAAGGCAGGAGGATATGAATAGGTTGAAAATGTTCTACCGAAATGGATAACATTTTTCCTTTTGTCAAAGCTATGTATTTTCTTAATATTAGAAGAAGAAGAGGTTTTAATCTTGAGTGTATTAATATGGAGGATCCTTTATAACTTCCAATTTTCTTTCACAGGTGACATATTTATATCTGAGGCAATTCCTGAGAAAATCCATGGGAAAGGAGCAAAGAAAAAGGTGACAAAACCCCCACCAGCTCAGAGTGCTGGAGGATTGTTTGATGAGGAAGATGACGATTTGTTTGGATCGAAAACATCAAATTCTGGTAAGTATGAGGCAATCTTCAACTTAAAACAAATTTGATGCCATATTTAGTTAAAGCTGGCTTTTGAATTGGATTTAGACAATAAGAATTAGGCCAGTGAGTCCATCGAGTCTGCTCCACCACTTGATCATGGCTGATCCATTTCCTTCTCAACCCCTTTCTCCTACCTTCTCCCCATAACCTTTCATGCCCAGACTCATCAAGAGTCTGTTATCCTCTGCCTGAAATACACTCAATGACTTGGTCTCGACAGCTGCCCGTGGCAGTAAATTCCATAGATTACCACCCTCTAGCTCAGGTTTCCAACTTGGAGTCCATGAATTCCTCAGATAATGGTCGGGGTCCTTGGTGTTTAAAAAAAAGGTTGGGGGTCTAGCTGAACAAATTCCTTCTCATCTTCATTATAAATGGACAGCCTCTATTCTGAGCTGTGCCCTCCAGCGCTAGATTTTCCTACAATAGGACACATCCTCTCCACATCAATTCTACCTAGGATGTGGAACCCTCTCCAATGTCACAACATCCTTTTTTAGATAATGGGTACAAAACTGCTCACCATGCCCCAAGAGAGGCCTCACCAGTGTATTATAAAGCTTCAGCAATACATTCTTGCTTTTATATTCTAGTCCTCTCAAAATAAATGCTCGCATTGCATTTGCCTTCCTCACCACTGAGCCAAATTAACCTTTAGGGAATCCTCCACAAGGACTCCGAAGTCCCTTTGCACCTCAGATTTTTGAATTTTCTCCTTATTTAGAATATTGTTTATTTTTTAATTCCTTTTGCCAAAGTGCATGCCCATATACTTCCGAACTCTGTCTTCCATCTGCCACTTCTTTACTCATTTTCCTAATACATCTAAGTCCTTCTACAGCTTCCCTGCTTCCTCAACACTGCACGCCCCTCGTATTGCATGATCCTCGTATTGTTTGAAAAATTGTCCACAAAGCCATTGTTCCGTCATCCAAATCGTTGATGTACAACGTAAGAAGAAGTGGTCCCAAAACAGACCCCTGTGGAATACCACTAGTCCTGGCAGCCAGTCAGAAAGAGCTTGCTTCATTCCCACTCTTGTCTCCTGACAATCAGCCAATGCTCTATCCATGTTGGTATCTTTCCTGTAATACCATGGGATCTTAACTTGCTGAGTAGCCTCACATGTGGTACCTGTCAAAGGCCTTCTGAAAATCCAAGTTCACAATATCAGCCGATTCTCCTTTGTCTATCCTGCTTGTTATTTCCCAAAAGAATTCCAGCAGGTTTGTCAGGCAAGTGTTTCCTTTAAGGAAACCATGCTGACTTTGGCCTACCTTATCATGCACCTCCAAGTACCCTAAAATCTCATCCTTAACAATCAACTCTAACATCTTCCCAACCACTGAGATCAGGCTAACTGGTCTATAATTTCCTTTTTTCTGCCTCCCTCCTTTTTTGATGAGTGACATTTGCAATTCTTCAGTCATCAGTAACTATGTCAGAATCTACTGATTCCTGAAAGATCATTACTAATTTCTCCACAATCTCTTCAGCTACCTCTTTCAGAACCCTGGGGTGCAGTCCATCTGGTCTAGGTGACCTATCTACTTTCAGACCGTTCAGCTTCCTAAGCACCTTCTCCTTAGTAATAGCAACTGCACTCACTCACACCTCCTGATGCTCTTGAACTTATGGCATACTGCTAGTGTCTTCCACAGTGAAAACTGACGCAGAATACTTAATAATTTTGTCTGCCATTTCCTTGTACCCCATTACTACTTCTCCAGTGTCATTTTCCAGTCGTCCAATATCTACTCTTGCCTCTCTTTACTCTTTAGGCATTCTCTTTGATGTTATTGGTTAGCTTACCTTTATATTTAATCCTTTCTCTCTTTATGACTTTTTAGGTGGTTAACATTTGTTTTTAAAAGCTTCCCAATCCTCTAATTTCCCACTGATTTTTGCTCGATTGTATGCCTTCTCTTTTGCTTTGATGCTGTCTTTGACTTCCTTTGTTAGCCAGGGTTGTGTCATCTTGTCTTTCCAGTACTACTTCTTTGGGATATCTCTATCTTGCACCTTCTGAATTGCTCCCAGAGTTCCTGCCTTTGCTGCTCTACATTCATCTCTGCTTGTGTTTCCTTCCAATCCCTCAATGCCCTTTACTCCACTATAACACTGATACATTTGACTTTAGCTTCTCCCTTCCAAACTGCAGGTTGAATTCTGTATTCAGTACCTCCTAAGAATTCCTTTACCTTGAGCTCTGTCATCAGATCAGCCATGACAAGCCGTGATATTGTTTAATGGCGAAGCAGGCTCAACGGACCAGGTGGCCTACACCTACTATTTCTTATGTTCTTGGGTATTTCTTATGTTCTCTCTAATCAAATCCAGTCCTCTACACAGCACCCAATCCGTATAGCTGATCCTCTAGTGGGTTCAACCACAAGTTGCTCTAAAAAGTCATCTCATAGGCATTCTGCAAGTTCTCTCTTGGGATCCAAAATCATTATCAACCTGATTGTCCCAGTCTACCATAATATTGAAATCCTCCATGACTATTGTAGAATTGCCCTTTTGATCTGCATCATCTACCTCCTGTTGTAATTTGTAGCCCACATCCTGGCTACTGTTCAGAGGGCTGTATATAGGAGTTATGTTGCAGTTCCTTAACTCTACCCACAACAATTCTACATCTTCTTGCCCTATATTGCCCCTTTCTAAGAATTTGTTTTCATGTTTCGCCAACAGATCCATGCCACCCCTTCTGCCTACCTGCCTGTCCTTTTGATACAATATGTGTCCTTGGATGTTAAGTTCCTAACCATAATCTTCTTTCAGCCATGCCTCAGTGATGCCCACAACATCATACCAGCCAAACTCTAATTGCACTGCAAGATTATCTACCTTAATCTGTTTTCTGCGTGTATTCAAGTATAACACCTTCAGTCCTGCCTTCGTTACCTTTTTTGTTTCTATCCTCGTTACATTGCAACTCAGCTCAATGACTGAAATTTGCCCTATCGTCTTCCTGTCCTTCTTAACAGTCCCACTACACATTGCCTCTGCTTGTATGCCAATCCACAGCCCTATTCCCATTTCCCAGCCCCCTGTCAAATTAGCTTAACCAGGGAATTCCAGCCTTTTTTATGCCATGACCTCTACTGTTAACAAAAGGGTCTGTGAACTCCAAGTTGGGAACTAGAGGTTTAGCAAATCTACCCAAAAGGATATTGTTCCCCCTTGATTCAGGTGTAACTTGTCATTTTTGTACAGGTCATGCCTTCCCCAAAAAGAGATCCTAATTTTCCAGAAATCTGAAACCCTGCCCGTGCACCAGATCCTCAGCCACACATTCTACTGACAAATCCTTCTATTCTTACCCTCACTGCTGGCACAAACAGCAGTCCAGAGATTACTACCCTAGAAGCCCTGCTTTTCAGTTTTCTACCTAGATTTGACTGCTAGTTATTTGCAATAATAAGTAATGAACTAGGCATCTTGAAAACAAAAGTGTGGACACGGTCTCTAGTTTCCCTCTTTTAAAGGCTCCTTGAAGTCGCCATCTTTGACTTGGTAGCTTTGTTGTTGTACAGTGTTGCTAGCTGTCAAATTGTCTAAGTGATTCTCTGAGATTTTGTGTGATGCTAGTAAAATAAAGTACCTATTTCTGTAGTTAGGTCTGGGGCTGTTCAATTATCCAGAAGAAGGATAAACAGGATGGATATAATAGAAAAGCAATGAAGTACAGGGTAACTAGTCAGCCCATCAGGCCTTGTCTGTTCTGTTGGTCCTACACTTTCCTAATGCAAGGCTTCCACCTGAAATGTCAACGATTCTTCCCCACAGAGTCTGTTGAGTTCCTCCAGCAGATTTATCCTCCAGAACTCCAAATTAATTTACTTCTAGTGCCTGTTCAATTCATATTTGAAATTCTTTTGTCTTTTGAAACTTCCCTGTTTCCTGAAAAGTAAAATCCTGTATCTGTTGGAAATCTGAAATTTAAACACACAACGCTGGAAGTTTCTCAGTCAGGTTGATGACCGTTTGTCAAAGATTTTTAAACAAGATGATTGATGGGAAGCATTAGCTCCATTTCTCTATCTATGTAGACTGCTTAATCTACTGATTATTTCTGGCATTTTTTTGTTTTGTATTCTTCACTCATTTACCTTGTACCTCTCCTCTAAAACTTTAATCTGTGTTACTGATTTATAATGCATCTGCAAATGGAAATTTCTTTTTATTTACCCTCTTTGGGAATGCCAGGTATTCCTCTATCAAGTCTTGATATTCTTCATTCTGATGAGAACAATGTCAGCTACTCCAGTGTTATCCAATTGCTGAAATCCTCATACCCTCTAATCTTACCTGGAATTGTAAAGAGCAAGAACAATTGTAAAGTGCTCTCCTGGTGATCATTATCGAGCTCCTGCACAATCCTTTTGTGAGGTGCTTGATGGTCTCCTGGATGATCTTCATTTTACATGGTGTCTGGCCAGGGACTCACAAGATATGGAGAGGATGTTGGATGTTTTGAGGAAACTTTATGAACATCCATAAAACTTAGTCCCCATAACCAGAAATTGCTTGTCATTGTGGAAATTATATAGGGTGTTTTACATGAGTGTCTAGTGTCGTGTATGTGGACAGGGTGTCCTGCCCACTGAAGCTCTATGCCAAAGTCCCTTTGGTTTGCATATTGGCTTGGGAAAAGCTTTTGGTTCTTCTATCCTGTTAATTAGGTTTGTTGGACTGAGCAATCTTCTACACAGATTTTTCAGGTCTCTAGAACACACCATCTCCAGGTTTCTAGAACACACTAAATCTCCAGGTTTTTCTGGTCTCTGAAATATTACTGCCCAGTGCTAGCTTTGCAGTCCTGGCCTTCAGACTCGTTTTTTTCCTGAAGTCTTCTGAAGTGGTGCTGATGCATTGATGGCAAAGGTTGGCTTTGTAGTTGGTTTCTCTATGCTGAGAGGTGGCCTCAAGGCATAAATCTTGATCTGTGTTTTCAGAACTTTACTCTCTATATTTGGTGTTAGGACATTTGGTGCTGTGTTAGGGCAGGATGGAGGAAGACATTTGTGTTTAGTATAAAGCCTATCTCACTGAAGGAACACTGCCTCTGCATATCCATATTGTTGTGTTTGCATGTTGTGAATCGCTAAGTGATGTTCTGGAGTTTTTTGTGTGCCATACTCTGCCAGAGCTTTGGCGACCACTTTTTCAAGTGGTTGTCTTTGGAGGAAAGATACTATGAGAGGTCTCCCACGTTGTTCTGACAGCGCAGTTTTTTTAAACAAGGCTGAGTGGTGAGCTTGACACTCAACCCGGCAGGGATGGAAAGTTTGTTCGGGAGCAGGTCGACTGGAGTCTGGCACTGATGTCACTGCGCCACCAGCCGGCCCAGGGTGTTCTGGAGTGGAGAGCGTTAAGGCTTGAACTGCTTTCTGTTCATTCTGTAGACTGACTTCACTGAGGAGTCTGTTGAAGGTCTGCTGCAAAACTACAACATTGTTGCAGAGAAAGCTGAAGGAAGCTGTAGTATTGCTCATTCTCTGGGATTGTGTTTTCAGTGGACATTTAGTTGTAGTCACAACTTGCATGTCATCATGCAGGAGATGTGAAATAGAAACTAATTTTTAAGAATTGAGAATTTTTGCATAATCCTTCGGTTGACTGGGTCAAAGGCTTTTGTGAGGTCAGTAAACTCCATGTACAGTAGTTTCTGTTTAGTACAACTTTAAACTCTTGGACCTTGGCTTTTTGGGCCCCTGTCTGCATCTGGCTTCTACATTTTCTGACTGTCAACCTCAGTTGGTTAGAATTTGTTATCGTATTTTACCCACCCTGTTCCATAACACTGGTGCTTCCAGAGGTGTGTGTTCATTTCCCCGTATACCCATAAGTAAATGGGCACATCCAGCACCAGCTCAATCTTTGTCTCACCAGTGATGCCATTGTTATTGGCTGGATGATCCACAATATTAAAATGGAATATAGGAAAGAGATCACAAACCATATATCATAGTGTCAGAGCAACAACCTAGCCTTTAAGGTGAAAGATGGGGTGGTTATAGACAATAGGTGCGGGAGTCGGCCATTTGGCCCTTTGAGCCTGCACCGCCGTTCACTGTGATCATCCACAATCAGTACCCCATTCCTGCCTTCTCTCCATATCCTTTGACTCCACTATCTTTAAGAGCTCTATCTAACTCTATCTTGAAAGCATCCAGAGAATTGATCTCCACTGCCCTCTGAAGCAGAGCATTCCACAGATCTACAACTCTCTGGGTGAAAAAGTTTTTCCTCAATTCCGTTCTAAATGGCCTACCCCTTATTCTTGAGCTGTGGCCTCTGCTTCTTGACTCCCCCAACATCGGGAACATGTTTCCTGCCTCTAGCATGTCCACTCCCTTAATAATCTTATATGTTTCAATCAGATCCCCTCTCATCCTTCTAAATTCCAGTGTATACAAGCCCAGTCGCTCCAGTCTTTCAACATATGACAGTCCTGCCATCCTGGGAAGTAACTTCATGAGCCTACCTCCCTCCACTCTTTGTTAATCAAGGAAGTGGAGGGAGGAGCAGTGGAGCTGCTGTAGAGTTGGTCAACAGCTTAGTTTTTAAGTAACCATATCATCAGAAACCTCTCTTGGTCCCTTCACACTGATGCAGTGGTCAAGAAAGCACATCAGTGAATGTACTGGTGTAGGTACCTGAGAAGATACTTGTCCGTGAGGAGTCCCTTCAACCTCTACAGATGTGCTAGTGAAAGTATCCGGACAAATTGCATCTCAGCCTGATGTGTGGTAATTGTTCTGCTGTGTATCGAGGGAACCTGCCAAAGGTGGTTAAAGCTGCCAGTCCGTAACAGATCTGTCACTTCCTTCTATCCAGTACCTCTTCATGGTGCGTTGCTTCAGTATTATCAATGATGCCTGCCACACTGACTGTTGCTTTTTCTCTCCCTCTCTCTCCCTCTCTCTCCCTCTCTCTCCCTCTCTCTCCCTCTCTCTCCCTCTCTCCCCCTCTCTCCCCCTCTCTCTCCCTCTCTCTCCCTCTCTCTCCCTCTCTCTCCCTCTCCCTCCCTCTCCCTCCCTCTCCCTCCCTCTCCCTCCCTCTCCCTCCCTCTCCCTCCCTCTCCCTCCCTCTCCCTCCCTCTCCCTCCCTCTCCCTCCCTCTCCCTCCCTCTCCCTCCCTCTCCCTCCCTCTCCCTCCCTCTCCCTCCCTCTCCCTCCCTCTCCCTCCCTCTCCCTCCCTCTCCCTCCCTCTCCCTCCCTCTCCCTCCCTCTCCCTCCCTCTCCCTCCCCCTCCCTCCCCCTCCCTCCCCTACCTTTTTGAGAGAAGATACAGGAGCTTGAAAGCCTCCCTAGCCAAACATAAGTCCTGTTTCTTTGCCACTGCTATCAGATTCCTGAACGTCATCTCTTTCACACTTTCTTCTCCATGGTGCCATGTCCCTTGACTCTTAATTCCACCTCTCTTGATTATTCTGGTATTGTCACCTTATCATTCCCTTTTTGTGCTGCCTGTCAGTTTGCATTACTAGCTGTGCACCATTCTGCAGTCCTTCACTGGTCACTGTACATACTGTGTACTCTGTGACCTTCACATCAGCACAGAAATTCATTGTGTCCTGATGTATATGACAACAAACTGATCTAAATTGAGCCAACCTTTCAGGAGTCCCAATGACAACTGCCGACACTGGCTCATTGTAAACCCCTTCAGGCTAACATCAATGAGCAGCGGTCTACTTTTTAAAATTCTATCAACTACCAGAAGTTATTTGGGAGAAGTCACTGATAAATGAATGTTGGCTGAAATCAAACCTTTTGGAAACTACTACCTTGACTAGAAAATTAACTGAACAGTAGGGATGACAAGTAGGTATTCAAACTGGCAAGAAATGACCTCTTTGTGTTGTATCTATATTTATACGTCACAAAGATGGTAGGATGGAAAGCCATGTATCCAAGTTTTTTATTTTGATGACTCACAAGTGCCATTATAAATAGTGTAGCTGGATATTCATAGGTAAATTGAATGGGAAAATCTGAGGTAAGGAGATTTCAATGTAGGCAAATGTGCAGTCACCTAGGCAGGATGTAATAAATATACAATAGTTTATTTCCTCAATATGTTAGGTTATTGAATTGGAGGTGAGTAAATTGGGGAAATGGGAGGGGCAACTAGGTGATGGTGTTCATGCACAATGATCATTAAAAGGTCATGGAAAGGTATTGAAAAGCTTCGGATGAAAGTCTTGGTGCAACCAACTTTAGATTAGATTGGCTGATTAGAGCAGCCAATCTGATTTGCATCCCACTCTTGAGTTGGCTCTGAGCGCTCTCATCAATATACAGTGTTGTCGCTTGCCAAGTTTTGAATAACTTTCTCCATAGCACCTCTCCTCCCCAACCCACCCCATCCTCACTGCCACCAAAGCTGTGATTAGTGCCATACAGGAAGACAGGTGTAGCATGTAGGATTCTCAAGTAGTTTTCAAAACAGACGTCAACTTGACCGGGAACTCTGTTTTCTTCATCATTGCCTGGCAAAATTTCTGAAATTTCATGCCTAATAAAGCTGAGAGTGAATGTTCATAATGTGCATCGGGAGGTAGTTGAAGGTGGTGACCACCAGCGCTTCATTTTCCTGGACCATAATAGGGGAGTTTGAAAAGCTAGTCCTGCTAGGGGTGTTGTTATTTGATGTTTGATTAGTCGAGAATTGATGTGGTTGTCAAATATGGGCATTGTCTCAGAGTCTGCATGTGTTTTCATTTTTTGCATTTGCTGATGCAAAAATACAATTTCTGTTGTTTGATGACATCTAGTGGTTGAATACTTGTGTGAATAGAAGAATCATGAAATCTAAGATGTTGTTATCGCCTAGTTTATGTATTGGTATGTGTTTCTTTCAAAGTAAGTACTATTTTGAGCTTGAGAATTAACTAGTCTTCCTTTAGAGCTGCAGCAGCTGGTGCTTTCCTGATGAGTTGTGCAAACTTGAAGCAAAGTGCGATGTGTCATCTTGCTATCTACCCTCTGGCTGTTGCTCTGATTCATGGCTTAAAGGGCTCAGTTTAGCGTCTGAGGTCTCAGTGCATGTAGCCAGTTGCAAACTCCAGATCTGGTGTTGGATTTTCTGTGTTGTGAGAAATGAGGTTTCACTGGTGGGGAAAAAAATATCTTGGCTATGTTATGTTCTTTTTCAGTAAGATATTCTGGCAGAGCCTTGGTTTCTGCTGCCAACCCCCTAGCTGTCAAGTTGGATGATGTGCCTTCTCCACTTGCAGTATTACATATGGTGAAGACCTGCAGTCAGTACTGCTTGGTGGAGGAGTGTGCTTTTTTGTGCCTTTGATATCATGGCACTGAAGGAACCATACGGTGTCCCTTTGTTAGGTACAGGAGTGGAATCTGGTGAGGTCTTCTACTGCTGTAGCCCATCACTGAATGTATAATATATCAGAGGTTGATATATTAAGTCTGCACACCACTCTTGTAACATGTGGTTATTTGAGTTGCTGTCACCTTGTCAGTTTGAACCAATCTGACAATTCTGATCTGACATCTCTCGTTAACAAGGCAATTTCACCCACAGACGTGCTGCTCACTGGATGATTTTTTGTTTTTTGCACCATTCTCTTTGGAAAATCTCAGGAGATCAGTTTCTGAGATGCTTAAACCACCTGTCTGGCACCAGTAATCATTCCATGGTCAATGTCACGTTGATCACCTTTCTTCCCCATTCTGATGTTTGGTCTGAAAAAATTACTGAATCTCTTGACCATGTCTGCATGCTTTTATGCATTAGATCCAGTGAATTCCAGTTAATTGAACCATTGGTTAATCAAGGCAGCATCTTTGAGACAACTCTTAAAGAACAAAACTAATCAAGAAAATAGCTGAGATTCACTTCATTTATTTGGGACACTGTGCCAGTTAATTGGGATTGCAGTTTGTTGCTGTACAGTTTCAAACTAGCATCACTCACAAGCACTTGTGTGGCTTGGAGTGGACGTTTTTTAAACAGTGTCAGTTGTGTCTGTTTGACTTCCAAAAAGTGATTTTTTTTCACTGACAGTTGGTGATAAATAGGCAGTAAGAGAATTCAGAACTATTTTGCTCATGGTGGTTTTGGGGCGGCCACTTAATTGGGCTAAAGTGCACTGGTCCCAATGTGTCCCAGTTAACCAGAATCCACTGTATTTGCATTAGTGAGCAGGTGTACAGATGTACCTAATAAAGTGGCCACTGAGTTTAAGTACAGGGCAAGATGATGGATGATGTGTGAATTGGAAATGTTTTATTATTGTCCCATGTAACAAGATACAGTGAAAAGCTAGTTTTGTATACTGTTAATGGGGATCAAATCATTACACAATACTTTGAGGTAGTACAAAGTAAAACACTAACAGAATGCAGAATAAAAGTGTAACAGCTACAGAGTAAACACATTGCAAGTATACAATAAGGTACAACATCATTATGAAGTAGATGGTAAGGACAAGAGTCTTATCGTATTCGGGAACCATTCAACAGTCTTATAACAGGGTAGAAGCTGTGCTCAAAGCTGTGTTATGTGCTTTCAGTGTGCTCCTTGTGTATGTAATGTCCGATCAGTGAGCGGATAAAAGAGAATCCCAAGGATGAGTGGGGGTTTTTGATTTTTCTGGCTGCTTTACTGAGAGGGATTTGGAAGATAGTCATTTTCCCATCCAGCTCTGCCCATGTGCTGGATGAAATGGGTTTGGGGCCTGCTCTCGGTCAACGGTAGGCTTATTGTGCTTATCCTTGGGTATTGAGTATTGGTTTACATGTACCAAGATACAGTGAAAAGCTTGTCTTGCATATTGTTTACATAGATCAAGTCATTGCATAGTGCTTTGAACTAGATTGAGATTAAATAATAACAATGCAAAATAAAGTGTGAAGACCATTGAAAAAAATGTAGTTCAGGTTAATGATAAAGTGGAGGGTCATAAACCAGGTGGATTCTGAGGCCAGGAGTCCTAAGATAAAATGTGAACAAAAAATGCCAGTGTGTTGGCTTTTGTGACACCGGCCGTCTTGTCATTTCTGATCGTACCTTGTCATTTGGAAATCCAGACAATATAATGCTCAACAATAATGAATAGTGTGAACAAAATCACTGGAGAGACACTGAAGCTAGTGGATCTAGAAGTGTTTTATTCAACAGAAACGAGCAAGAGGTATCATATTGAGACACTTGGATGTAATATGACCCCGTTCCAAGTTCATTTGACTTTCCAGCTTTTAGCTTATGTATGTTGAGAGGACCGGAAGTGACGGCATTGATGATTATTTATTCTTGTGAGATATTATAAACAGCCCTTTTTTTTTCTTCTCCCAATGTTTCTTTTTTTCGCTTCTTTTTTCTTCTTTATTAGTCATTAGATTAGTAGATTAGCTAATTTTGCATTATATATATATATTTTTTTCTTTTTTCTGTTTTTTTTATATCATATATTATGAAATATTTAGACTTACCATGTTCATACATATACTGTATGGTTTATGTCTTGGTAAACCCATTTATACTGTAACTATTTGTCTTTTTTCATCTGTAATGGAATTTGTATGTTTGTAATTTCTTTTTTATTAATATATCATTTGTATTTTGTCCTTATTATTGATAATAATAAAAAGATTGAGAAAGAAAGAAAGAAAGAGACACTTGGTGGAAAAGGCCTATTTGATCCACTATTACATGACATTCTGTATGCTAAAGATCAAAGGTAACAGCAGGACAATTCGATAGTTACAATGTATCTACTGTGCTTCCTTTGAATTACATGTAGTTTTCACACACCGCCTTCTTCAAACCCGCACTCCAGACACCCAAAATGAATGTTAATCAGCATTGTCTGGTTTGCAATCAACTGGTGTCCCCAGTTCTCAGAAGCTATTGTTCAGGGTTGCATTTTAAATTGAATCTACAAATCACATTCAGGTCTGAAGATTGGTTGTTGAAGTTAACGTTTGCTGTATTTCCCAACTCTAGAATACCCCCTAACAATGAGACATACAAAGATCCAGTCCCCCTCAATAGGTAACAGTTAAGTTTAAAATCCCATTAACTGGTTAAGACAGTTTTCAGAATATTTGATTAATGCAATTGAATTGCATACATACTTAGTAACTCCAGTATAATTAATCAGTCTGTTTTTCTTTCTGATTTTTATCAGTTGCCCCTGAACCCAAGCCAACTACAATTCTTTTTGATGATAGTGATGACAGTGGACTCTTTGAGACACCTAAAGTATCCAAAGAGAAATCAAGAGTGCAGCAGGTGAGTGGTTGCTTCAGAATACGTGCACGAAGTGTAACATCTAGTTAACTGCAGCTTTGCAACAATTTTACATTTCTTAACCATTCACGGTCTGCAATGCTGGGCTATCATGGGTAATAAATCCAAATCATTGTAGAGGACAAAGGAGAAATGGGGGCAGTAGTAAAGGAGGAGAACCAAACCAAATGTGTGGCCACGATTTAAATATCAGCATTATTAGAGGGCTATGGGTAACCCTAGGTAATTTCTAAAGTAAGTACATGTGGGCCGAAGGGCCTGTATTGTGCTGTAGGCTTTCTATATATCTATGTTAGTAATCTTGTTGTAATATCTGTTAAGCAAATGTTGATCCCAAGGAGAAGGACTTGCCTGTTAACTAATGTGCCCAGGCTCTTGCTGCCAATACACACACATTGTGTATATCTCAGCACTGGAATTCACTCAGCACTTTTTTTGTGTAATGGGTGTGTTACTCCCCAGTTGGTGGGTTTGGCTTGAACTGGTATAACATTGTTGGTTTTCTATGGTTGTTGAGTCCAGTTGCGTCATCATTGACTCATGGATAGTGGGTTTGGGTTTCCATGGCAAGATATGGAAGTAGATTGCTTGGCTTTTCTTCTGCACAGATACTGTTTCTGCTCAGGTTGGGACACCACTGGCCGGCCCACAATCATAAGCCATCGTTAGGAATTCTTAATCAGCAAGAACAAGTGATACAAGGATTCTCTTGCTGCTGTTCTGGCTAGGTCTTGCTAAAACTGATGACTTATTTTGAGTATTCCCACAAGTATCTTGAATTCAGGCAACTAGTTTATGGAACTTTGTCAATATACCTTATCAATGACCCAGTTATGTTGTAGTAGATTATTTATCTCTGGTTCAGAAGATTGTGTAGTTCAGATAACTTGAAGTTCTTGTGCATTGGTCATAGAGAGGGAGACAGCAGAGAAACAGGCCTTTCAGCCCACCAGCTGTACTCTTTTATCCAGCATCTATTTTTACACTCCTCCTACCCTAACCTACTTGCCTTCTCGAGCTGAAGAGTCCTTGAACGTGAGTCCATAGGTTGTGGGAACATATCAATAATGGGGAAGTAAAGTTGAGTGAAGTTATCCTCTTTGGTCAAGAGCCTGATGGTCAAAGGAATTAACTGTTCCTGAACCTGGTGTTGTGAGTCCTGAGGCTTCTGTACCACCTTTCTTGCAACAGTGCTTCACGTAGATATGCACAGTGGTGGGGAGGGTTTTACCTGTGATGGACTGGGCCATATCCACGACTTTATGTAGGATTTTCTGTTCAAGGGCATTGGTATTTCCGTACCAGGAAACAATGATGTCCAGTTAATATACTGTCCACCATACCTCTATAGAAGTTTGTCAGAGTTTTAGATGTCATGCCAAATCTTCAAAAACTTTTAAGAAAGTAGAAGTGCTGCCATGCTTTCTTCATAATGGCTCTTACGTGCTGTGCCCAGGACAGGTCCTCTGAAACGCTAACACTGAGGAATTTAAAGTTGCTGACCCTCTGATGAGGACAGCTCATGGACCTCTGGTTTCCTCCTTTTCTTCCTGAAGTCAATAATCAGCTCCTTGGTCTTGCTGACATTGAGGAAGTTGTTGTTGTGGCATTACTCAGCCAGGTTTTCAATCTCCCTCATATGCTGCATTGTTGCCACCTTTGGTTCAGCCAACGACAGTGGTTCGTCAGCAAACTTGAATATGGCAATGGAGCTGTGCTTAGCTACCCAACCATAAGTGTAAAGTGAGTAGAGCAGGGGCTGAGCACACAGCTTTGTGGTACACCTGTGCTGATGGAGATCGTGGAGGAAATGTTTTTGCCAATCCAAGCTGACTGGGGTCTGCAAGTGAGAAAATTGCGGATCCAATTGCTCAAGGAGGTACTGAGGCTGAGATCTTGAAGCTTATTGATTAGTATTGAGGAGATGATGGTATTGCATGCTGAGCTGTAGTTGATAAAGAACATCCTGATGTATGCATATTTGCTGTTCCAAGGTTGAGTCAATGAGATGGCACCTTCTTGACATGTTATTGTCCCCTGCACAGTTATAGTCATCATAGCTTTGCATGTCTGATATAACAGTGTAGCTGGACTTGTTCATTAAATTATATTAGGTTGCTCAAGAACAGTAGACCACTTGGATCATCAAGCAGCTGTGACTTGTGAGGCTCTATTCATAGTCAGTAAAGTGTGTACTTCAATGCTGGAATCAGGCATGATGACCAGATCGGGTGCCTGTACTGCTTGCAAACACTGACTCCATCCTAATGCTACATTATTCAATTTAGCAGAGTAATAACCAACAGGACGCTGTACGTCTCTGTGTCCTTGAGTTAAGACTGCCATCATGTGACCATATTTCTTGGTGACAGGGTAAATGGTCTACCTGTATTGGGGATTCTTGATGCAGATGCAGTACACAATGCTGCCTTTAAAGTTTGAAGCACTTTTAGTTGTTCTTCATTAAATGATACAGGGTCGCCTGAGTGCTTCCTGTCTATCAGATTTTTGAGTGGGCGAGCAATAGTTGATGGATCTGCCACAAGTTTGTCAGTATATTTATTAAAAATTGTTTCGTCTTCAGTCCTGCTTGTCTTCACTCCCTTGGTCTTTATTGGAGCAAGCAGTGATGTAGCTGTTAATCTTACTGTTTTATCACGAAGGTCCTCGCTTGAGTTGCTGGGGGCTGTAGTTCCTTGAAGTTCAGATGGTGGCACTCTCAGAATCAGAATCAGAATCAGACTTTAATCGCCAAGTACCTGTACACATACAAGGAATTTACTTCTGGCAGATGTTGTCTCTCTGCTCATAACAGATGATAAATATAAATGAAAATATAGATTATACATACAAGTAGTGCAATCCAAGTAATAGTTAGCCGACAGTTAACCGGCAGTTAACTGTTCAGCAAAGTGACCGCAGTAGGGAAAAAACTTCTCCAGTGCCTATTAGTCTTAGTCTGGAGGGATCTGAAGCGCCTACCAGACGGAAGCACTTGGAGAACTGTCACCATCTCCAATTCTTCGGAGTTCAGATCATGCCTCTCTTTTGAGCAGCTGTTCAATATAGGGAGTGTTCTCCATGGAAGGGTGCCAGAAGTAATGTCACCAGATGTGTCACGAGCAGGGCTGCCCCCTTGAATTCCCCCCCGTGCTCTCCCCTGCTGTTGCAGTGGCTTCTGAATCTTGTACCTTACGCTTATTTATTTATTTATTTATTTATTTATTCCAAACTTGTTTGGTTAATGCAGACATTTGTTCTTTATCATTTTTACTGTCTTTATCATGCTGTTTTTGTAGTTCATCACAAGTTTTGCATTTCTTTTCCAATTGATTAATAAAAGACTTTACTCACCCTTTGAACTTTTTCATGAGTCCGCACATTTGATCAAACTGACCACACAGTTTATCTCTAAGTCACACATTTGAGGTTTTTAATTTCCCTGAGGCATTTTCTGGGTCATGATAAATTTAATGTTGGTATGCTTTATTCAGTTCCTTCACAATAATTTTATCAAACTGAGATGTTCTATTCAGGTAACAGCTGTTAGTAGGTTTCATGACTTTGGCCATTATTTTGATATGGTCTTAATTCACACGTGCTTTTTATTACTTTGACCGCAATCTCAAAATACTAATAGATTGCTACCAATGGATTGCACAACCAAAGTTGTACTTGGTACCAAATGGATCACAACTTTTTTTTTACAGATCTGTTATTTTATGTAAACTAGCAAATCAGTAATTTCCTCTCTGATTTGTATTGAAGTTTAAACTAGTTTTCCTTTCAGACAGTTTGGAATTGGGGAGGAAGCTATTTTCTCCCATTTAGTTTAGGTGCCGAAAATTTTCCACTTTGTCTGCAATTCTTCCAAGTCCATAAAACTTCTCAGTCATACTCGGTGACTACGCCAATTGTTGGATTCTGATGGGTTTTAATCCAAGGTTCTTTTGGAAGTCAGGAAAGGAGCACAAAACCTGTTGCTTCATAATCATTTTATTGAGCATGAATAGAACAGAGATTTGGAAACAAAGTGATTGAGGTCTACTAAGTGAAGGAAGATAGAAGCAAAATGAAAAAGATGGAGCTGCTGCACGGTCAGTTCTTTTATACTGGATGGATAAGAAAGATTCCATTCAAATTTGCAGATAAGAGTCAGCCTATTAGAATGCCCCTATTTAAATAATGCAGCTTCAGAGAAGCTTCTAGGGCCTTCCGTAATAATTCAAATGTAGCCACTAGGGGACACTACTACTGCATAACTGCATATGCATACGGTGTCCAGTAAGAAGTATACTGATGTATAAGAAGTGCTCCTGATGAAGGGTTTCAGCCTGAAGCATCGTCACTACCTCCTCCCATAGATGCTGTCTGGCCTGCTGAGTTCTGCCAGCATTTTGTGTTTTTAAGAAGCATACTATGTAGTTTCTTATATAGAAGTAATCATATAAAATGCAAGGTGACAATTGTTTAGCTGCAAAGAAAATAGCTAACACTTGGACCCAACTTTTCCATCAATTCCCCTCAAATTTGACCACTCGGTGACATTCTATGGGAAATTTAGTGGTCAATTTACTTGCCACATTTTTGGAATGTGGGAAGGAATGGTAGCACTTGAAGAAAATTGCACATAGTGTTGGGGACAGCACATAAATTTCAGACACAGAACACTAGAAATCCAGGATATTGGAGCTCTGAGGCAGCAGGTTTAGTAGCTGCATTACTTAGCGGCCCTGTGGCTAGATTCCTTGCCCATGGGCACTGCTCCTTCCAACGAGTGATATTTCTGCACATTGTCACGTTCCTGGAAATCTACTGGGGAAACCAGACTGTAAGTTTTGACATTTTTGCTTGAGTGGGATTGAAGCTCAGGATAGTCAACCTTTCAAAAGAGAAAGACAGCTGATATTGAGGAAATTGGTGAATTGTGTTGGAAAGTAAACTGTGTTGGGGCAGAAACATTGGATATTGACTTGTGAGAGATTGAACAGAGCAGCTTGTGGGCTGGAAGTTTTCCAAGTTGTCATTTGAAGAAAAGTGGAAGAAATTTTACTAAGATATTGTGTGTGAGTTCTGGATATCTGAACACACCCATTACATTGTTAGGTACTTTGTGAGAAAGTATCAAACAATCTAATAGGTGTGCTCAGATACACTGTTACATGAACAATAAAAGTAGAAAATGCTGGAAGTACTCAGCAGGTCGGGATGCATCTTGAAAAGGCAAGAGTGGAAGTTTTAGATCAAAAACCTTTCCTCAGAACACTTGAATAGTTAACTATTTTTCTTTTTTGTGGATACTACTAAGTATTTCTAGCTTTTTCAGCTTTTGTTTTAGATTTCAAGCAACTGCATTTATTTGCTTTCATTTGCTTTTGTGGCTGGTGTCTGGGCAGAACTCAAAGCAGCAGAAATGTGTCCTGGTGTAGCTTCCTACCTGAGCAATAAACTCTCTTCTTGTACAGCATTGAAATTCATAGCTTGATTTTTGAAGTTGGAAACTGCACTAACGGTCAGTTTCCAATAGCAACTCCCAAACCAGGATGGACTGTTTGTGAATGAATCAGACTTGTGAGCTCCATGTACGATGCAGTCTGAAGGAAGTGATGATAGAGTTGGGGAAATTAATTTGTCTTAATCAATTTCCAAGAATGCAGGACCACTTTCGGAAGTGCTTGAATCCTCGACGCTGCTCGCAGAAAAGTCCCAAACCAGCTCTGGTCTTTTCTCTGATGAAGATGAATCAAAGGTAAGGCTAACAAGGCACTGATTCTTAAATAATATTAGAACTTGGATGTATCTGTTATTGTAACACTATACTCTGCATTATGTTATTCATTTCCCTTTTGAGTTACTTCGAGGTACTGGTGGTTTGAAATCATTTTTCACTGTACCTTGGACTAATTGACAATAATAAACCAATTACCAAATATAGAGCAAACACGAGGAAATCTGCAGATGCTGGAAATTCAAACAACGCACACAAAATGCTGGTGGAACACAAGCATTTTGTACATCTATGTTGTACCAAATATAGATCTGTGTTGATATTGTAAGTGGGTAGCTGGTGATTTGCTTCTTATGTCTACTTTTAAGTATTTCTATTTGCAGAAAATTTCATTTGTTTGCTTTCCTTGAACTAGATGTTTTAGAAAAGTGTATTGTAACATTTGCCTCAATCTGTGGAATTCTGTATCTCAGGCCTGCAGATCAGTGTTTAATGCAAGATATGGCTTCAAGCAGAAAAACCTTTCATTTGTTTATGTCAAATGCTATGCTACTCTGAAATATTCAACTGAAGCCGGTAAAGAGGAAAGCAGATGAAGGTTTAATCACATTATATGCTTCTTGGTTGCACTAATTAGACATTTTGGAAGAATATTTGTTCAAATCTAATTAAAAACTTCATGCAAGGCAGATTCTCGTCTGGCACCTACAGACGTCTGGGTGCAGCCAGACATGCTTGTTTATTCCTCCCTATCTGCACTCACTGACTGTTTGCATTACAGCTCATATGCAAGTATAATGAGGGTCAAACTTTGAACCTTTGTTGTGACTTCCGGTAAGATGGCGATTGCTTAGCTGCTCCGAACTTTTGTTCCATTACTGTTGCTATCTTTGCATTAAATGTCTCCATTTTTTAAACCTTAGTTGGGAACTTTTTCGGTATTTCTTACTTGCCTGTGAACACATCCAACTTACAATGTCTAGCAAGAGTTCTAAATCCGGGAGAAAGGAAGCTACGGCTCTCTCAGACGAGACCCTGGCTGCGCTCGGACAGCTCCGAGACAAAATTTTAAAGGAATTCAAAACTGCTTTCAAACAGTTGGAAGACAAACTGGATCGGATCAAGGATAAAGTGGACAAACATGCTCAACACTTATCTCGCATCGATTCGACTTCTGAAGATCTAGAAAGTCGTGTTCGATACTTGGAGACTCTCTGTTCCAGCTTAGAGGAAAAGTGTAACAAACTCCTTTTCAAAATGGTGGATCTCGAAAATCGCAGCAGACGCTGCAATCTTAGAATTCTTGGATTGCCAGAGGCCACCGAACAGGGATCAACAGTGAAGTTTTTCGCCGAGTTTCTCTGTGAGATATTCGGGAAAGATTTGCTTCCGAACCCACCTGAGCTCGAACGGGCACGCCGGGTCTACGTTCCCCCCGGAATTCTGGGCTCCTGCCCGCGACCAGTAATCTTGTGCTTCCATCAATACCAGGTAAAACACAGTCTGATCGTGGAGGCATGTCGCAGAGGTTCTTTTATTTTCCAGGACACAACCATTGGCTTTGTGGAAGATTTTGCACCCCAGACCTTAAAGATGCGCGCTGAAATGAAAGTGCGCGCAATGAAAGTGCTTTTTGATCGTGGTTTTAAACCCTTTCTTCGTTCTCCTGCCGATCTACGAATCAAGCTTAACACTGGAAAATACAAGTGGTTTAAATCAGCGAGGGAAGCTGAAGCATTTGTGGCAAGTCTTCCGGCTATCCAGTCATCTTCAGAACCCGATCGGACCTCCTAAAATGGTGGATAAGTACTTCTCGTAGTAAAATTACTTTTTTCTGGACTCAGACTTTACTTGAATCACTCAGACATTATTCATCGAAACTCTAAGGGCTGTTGACAATCTCTCCCTGGATTTGGTGTGTGTGTAATCTATTTTTATTCTTGTACAACTTTATCTACAGAGTTCTACAACTGACTTTAACTTGTTTTGGAGGTTTGAAGTCTTTAGTGAAGGCCTCCCTGTTTGTTGGTTCACAGTTTAATTGCCAATCTATTTTTCCTTCTTTTTATATTTATTTATTTATTTATTTATTCCTTCACCCCATTTTTCTAATCTCTGAATTTTTTTCTCTCTTCTCTATAAATAGTTGATAAATACTCGTCCTGAATTTATAATTTTCCCCTTCCTCTCCTTTTTTTTAATCTTTTTTTTCCTTTCTCTTACTTTATTCTTCTATAATTTTTCGCGGGCAGGTTAGTTTTGGTCTTCTTCCGATTTTCTCTGTATTAAGTTGTATATTCCTGCAGAAGGTGTTCTAATCTGTAGTTATGTTTTCTAGTGCATAAACTAGTTACTATTTGTTATAGTATTTACACGGAACTGCTTTTAATGACACAGATCTGGAAGTTGTATTTGGGTTAATTTTTTTGGTAGAGCTAGCTACTTGTTTTGGTAGCCATCTAGTTTTGGGTTGTGTGGGTGGGGTGGGATTTCCAGTTCCAATATCACTCACTGTATATATTATTTCTCTTTATTGCTCAGGACATGTATATGTTTTGATTTTACGAATCTATGTTTACATCTCTGCTCCCAGACTGTTATTGTACTGCTTGACTTTTTATATGCCTTCTGCCTTTTATGCATTAGTAATCGATAATGGCTAGTGCACTTAAATTCGTGAGCTGGAATGTAAAGAGATTGAATCACCCTGTTAAAAGGAGGAAGGTATTCTCACATATTAAACAACTCAAAGCTGACATTGCTTTCCTTCAAGAAACTCATATTCGTTGTTCTGATAACTCCCGGCTTCTGTCAAAGTGGGCGGGTCAGCATTTTCATTCATCCTTTGCCGCTAAAGCGAGGGGAGTCTCCATTCTTATTAACTCAAATATTCCTTTTGAACTCCATAATAAAATATCTGATACAAATGGCCATTTTATTATTGTTTCTGGTAAACTATATAACACTAAAGTTGCACTAGCAAACCTGTATGCCCCCAACTTTGATGATGTTAATTTTTTTGAACGTTTTTTTTCCTCACTACCAGACTTAAACTCATACTCTCTTATACTGGGTGGTGACTTTAATTGTTGGTTGGATCCTAATTTGGATCGATCGTCCTCTGTTACTAGACCACCTACTAAATCTGCCTTAGCTATTCAATCGTTTCTCTCTAATTATGGTATCTCTGATATATGGCGTTTCCTCCATCCTACGGAGAGAGATTATTCTTTTTTCTCACATGTTCACCATACCTTCACTAGAATTAATTATTTCTTACTCGATAACCAACTTATTCCATTTGCCCACTCCTGTGACTATCAGAGTATACTGATCTCTGACCATGCCCCAATTACTCTCTCTCTGAATTTGCCTGGTCTCCCTCAGAGGAATAAACACCGGCGGTTTGATTCAACTTTACTATCAGATGATGATTTTTTAAAATTTATTAAGGATCAGATAACCTTTTATTTTAACACTAATACATCACCTGAAGTGCCATCCCAGATTGTCTGGGATGCCATGAAAGCATATCTGAGGGGGCAAATAATCTCTTACACAGCAAATCTCAACAGAAGATCCCATGCAGATCGATTAGACCTCATTAACCAGATTAAAGAATTGGATCAAATATATGCCCAAACTAAGAACCCTGAATTATACAAGAAGCGCGTTGAACTCCAAACTAAATTTAACCTTCTGTCCACTCAACCTGTCGAACGCCAACTTCTCGAAAGCAAGAGTCGCTTTTACATTCATGGGGATAAGTCTGGTAAATTCCTAGCCAATCAGCTGAGGTGTTCCAAAGCCAAACAACATATTACAAAGATCCGGAAGGAGAACGGAGACTTTACATCGGATCATTTAGAAATTAATGACTTATTTAAAAATTTTTATTCTTGGCTTTATTCCTCTGAATCTCTGAATGACAATATCTCTGTTGATTAATTTTTACAGAATCTGAATATCCCCTCACTTTCATCTGATTTCAAAGCCAAACTCAATGCGCCTATGTCATCAGAAGAAATATCTATCGCAATTTCTGCACTGTCCTCAGGGAAATCTCCTGGACCTGATGGGTTCCCTTTAGAATTTTATAAATCATTCTCTTCACTTCTTTCTCCTCAGTTACTTTCAATATTATCTGACTCGTTTAATTACGGCAAATTGCCACCCTCTTTCAGTGAGGCATCTATTATTCTTCTTTTAAAAAAGGGCAAAGACCCAACAGAGTGTTCCTCGTATAGGCCGATCTCTCTGCTCAATGTTGATGTAAGGATCTTAGCTAAAGTTTTGGCTCATAGATTAGAAACCGTTATTCCCTCCATTATCTCTTTTGACCAAACAGGCTTTATTAAAAACCGTCTCCCTTTTTTTAACATTCGGCGTTTATTTAATATCTTATACTCACCTCCAACTGGGATTCCCGAATATGTTATTTCCCGCGATGCGGAGAAAGCATTTGATCATATAGAGTGGAACTAACTTTTTGCAGTCTTAGAAAAATTTGACCTTGGCCAAAATTTCATCTCTTGGATCCAATTGCTGTACCTGTGTCCTACTGCCTCTGTTTTAACCAATTTTCAGAAATCCCAAGTATTTAATCTCAAACTTGGCACCCGTCAGGGATGCCCCTTAAGTCCCTTTCTGATTTGGCTATAGAACCTCTGGCGATAGCGTTTCGAAACTGCCCTGAATTGACTGGGATTTGGAGAGGGGGTGTTGAGCATAAAGTTTCTCTCTATGCTGATGACTTATTACTCTTTCTCTCAAATCCGTCTACATCCTTACCTCTAATGTTTTCACTTCTTGACCAGTTTAGCCAGATCTCTGGCTATAAACTTAATTTACATAAGAGTGAACTTCTCCAAATTAATAAAGAAGCACAAGAAGTAACATTTCGTGATCTCCCTTTTAAAGTAGTCCATGATCAATTTACTTATCTTGGAATTACAATCACAAGGAAGTTTAAAGATCTCTTTCGTGAAAACTTTGCCAATCTTTCATATGCTATTAAACAGAGTCTGGTACAGTGGTCACCTCTATCTGTGTCTTTGGTAGGTCGTATTAATGTTGTTAAAATGTATGTTCTCCCCAAATTTTTATACCTATTTCAGTCTATCCCAATTTTTATTCCTAAATCTTTTTTTGATTTAGACTCTATTATTTTGTCATATCTGTGGCAGAATAAGCACTCTAGAATTAATAAAATCCATTTCCAAAAATCTAAAAAAGAGGGTGGCATGGCTTTACCTAACTTTTGTTTATATTATTGGGCAGCTAATATACATTGTGCTACCTTTTGGTCTTTCTTCCACGGCCAACCCGACTGCCCTAACTGGGTGGCGATGGAGCTGAGCTCCACCAAAGAATTATCTATCTCTGCACTTCTTGGCTCTGCACTCCCTAGTAGTCTGCCCAGATCAATAGCTAATCCTCTTGTTAGACACACTTTGCGTATATGGGCTCAGTTCAGGAAATGCTGTGGTTTCCAGGGGTTTTCCGTTTCCGGCCCTGTTGCTCATAATCACCTTTTTTTACCTACTACATACGATTCAGCTTTCCATGTTTGGTATAGGAAGGGCATTAGACATTTTGAAGATCTTTTCATTGATAATCGCTTCACTTCTTTTCAGCAGCTCTCTGTTGAGTTCAATCTGCCTAACGCTCATTTTTTCAGATATCTCCAAATCTGACACTTTATTGCACCTTTAATTCCTAACTTTCCTGAAATGCCTGCAAAAAATGCTATGGACCTATTTCTTTCCATGAATCCACTAGGTAAAGGCTTAATATCAATCATCCGAGATAAACTAGCAACCTTACGATGGGCCCCTATGGATAAAATCAAAATGGCCTGGGAGCAGGATTTAAATATCTCCTTATCTGAGGAGAGCTGGGATTCAGTTCTCAAATCGGTTAACTCAACCTCTCTTTGTGCTCGCCATTGCCTTTTCCAGTTTAAGATAGTTTAGATTTAGATATATGGGCTCTATGAACAATCTCGATTCTACCCTAGCATTAGTCCACTCTCTGATAAATGCAAGAGGGGCGTGGCCTCTCTCATCCATATGTACTGGTTCTGTCCTAGCTTGGAGAAATTCTGGAAAGATGTCTTCACTACGTTATCGTGTATTCTGAATCAGCATCTAGAACCAAACCCCTTAATTGTTCTGTTCGGTTTTTGGGGCGAGACAGATTTATGTCTGGGTCCGACCAAATGCCGAATATTATCCTTTGCCTCTCTCCTGGCTAGACGCTTGATCCTCCTTAGATGGAGTGATGTTGCCCCGCCCACTCATGCTCAATGGCTTAACGACATAATGGCCTGCTTGGACCTCGAAAAAATTAATTATTCAGTTCTCAATTCGGATCTAAAGTTCCATAAGGTCTGGGGACCTTTTATCGAGTACTTTCATAACCTTCCTCTTGACTAGGGTTTTTTTTTCTTTTCGGTCCCTTGCTTTCAGCTCCTTTTTTTTTCTGGTAGAAGGCATTATTATCCTCTGTTGCTGAGTGTATTCACAGTCTGGGAGTTTGGCTGTCCTGACTTATACTCTCTTTATTGTGTTGTGGTTGGTCTGGAGTTGCTGTTGTTTTCTGTTATGTTGTGGGGGCTTGGGGAGGACACTAAGCTTACTTGTCTTTAATTTAGGTGCTTTTTTTTTGTTAAATTCTCTTCCTTTGTAGCATATTGTTATTGTATGCTTAATTTTGCACTGTTTTAATGTTCCTCATTGGGATTTGGGGTTTTTAATTTGTAAAATGTTTTGAAAAACTAATAAAAAATTTTTTAAAAAAAGAGTATCTTTGTTGTCTGTTCTGTAATTTTTTTTGCATTTGTTTACATATGAAGTTATTAACAACTTTGTAATAAAATGGTTCTTTATCTGACTCTACCAATCAGTCTCTCAGTGGGGTCCCTGTTTACTTTTGATTCACTCTTACTCCATGACAGGATTTAGTCTTTCCAAGCAAAAACACCAGAAAAAATGAATCAAAGCAGTCATCAGCAAGCAAGACCAAATCCAGTCAACTTCCAATCTCACTCTTTGATGACGATGATGATGAGGTAAATGTTTTTTTCTTTTTATTCTGTACACAAATGTTTTCAAAAAATGCCATCTTATCAGCAACCATCTTAATTGTGCAACCCTGTTAGTCCAGAAATGCATTCTTAATTGAATAATGTCCCCAGGTACTGGAAGGGGGTCTGTAAAATCTCACTGAGAGGTTAAGAGTTGAAATCCAAAGGTTGGGCTCAAGTGGGCTGTAAATTTGATCTGACTTCAGTATCCCTCACCTGAGTGAGAAACATGGTTTTCCTCAGACATGACCATTTGTTTTTGAGTCTTCAGATGTTGTCATTCTTGTGTTTTTTTTTCCCTGCCTTTGTAAATTTTCCAGTATTATTAGATAATTTTATAGGAAGAGGATATGCAGTAATCTTTAAAAAAAACCAGGTGTTTTCCCCAGTATATTTATGAATCACTAAGTTCATAAGAAAATACTTGTGTATTGATGTTCTTAATGGGATATGATGTAGTGAACACTGAAAGAGGAGTTCCTGTTAATTATTCTGTTTCTTCTGCCTTCAGCTGCTGGTGGTTCTTGCAGGTTCATCTTGCTTAATATTTAAACCTATAGTTCAGCCACTAGAAAGCATCACCAAAACAAGAATTTCCAATCTATTAATACCATTTCTCAATGAAAGAATCAAGGGTTTTCTCACCCATTTGACTTCTTAGTCTATTCAGTGAATATGCATGCCACTGATTAATGGAAGACTTTTCTACCATTCTAATACTGCTGGTATTCAGTTTGGTGCAGTTATTTCATTCAGTCAGCAAACTATATTTCCATTTATCCGTCAATCAGTTATGTTTCTGTAGAGTTTGATTGAGTTAACATCCCAGATATATTTTTTGTGGGAGGTAGGTTGGGTACATGCTCCATGGGACAAGAGCAATGATTTTTCTTTTGCTATGTAATCAGTTATTTGTTATCCTGGAGCCTCTCTAAATAAGATATTTAAGATGTCAGTTTTGAGTAGGTGTGTGCCAAACTCTTTGTGAAATTGTGGACTGAGAATAACACAAAAGTGGGCTTTCTGCCCTTTGAAAAGGCTATCCTATTAACTGTTCCCTGGTGTTTCTCTGTAATCCTGCATTTTAAAAAAAAATCATTTCACACATCTTTTTTTTTGCTTTTGAGTCTGTTCCATTGCAGATTCAAATCATTCCAGATCCTAGTAATTTGCCAGATTTTCATTTTATATCTGCATCTTTCTTGTCCTTTTGCCAGTTATGGTAAATCTAGAAAGTAAATGTGACTCACTTGCAAAAGTTCAGATTAATAGCTACGCTTCATCTGTATTAATGGGTGGTGTCTATGTGAAGATTATAATGATTGATGCAGAACCTTTGCGGCCTACACAGGCTTCAAATAGGCTGTGAGTAGGACCTCGTTGGTTAACTTTGGCAAAGTGAGTATTTGTTTTCTCCGTTGCATGTGAATGTTGAATGAGTGGAAGAGCTTCCTCGTGCAAGGCTGCTCCTACCTTCAGATTGCATTCGGTTTTTATAGGGTGACCTCTTCAGTGCCATTTCTTCAAAGGACAGTTCTGCATCGAAGAAATCTCAGCAACAGAATGAATCCAAAGTCGCGCCCAGCAACTTAAAATCCACTGCATTATTTGACAGTGATGAGGTAAGGAGACTGGACGATTTAGATACCATATGTATGGTGACACTTGTGGGCTGCCCCCCCAGTGTCTTGGTTGTTGAATCAAGTGATGCATTTTCACAGTATATTTCAAAATTCACATGATTAAAAACGTGAACCTTGAATCTCAGCTACATCCTAGATTATTCCTCCAACTCTTGTCTGTCCATTCAACACCCCCACCCCCCCCCCCCATCATGGCAAGAATTTAGCAATATTACTCCAATGTTTAGGTCTTAATCAATTCAACTTTTGCTAATCTCTACATCCTGTAGTTGCCTCTCATTCAGGCTCGTGCTGTGAGCCTGAATTTGGACAGAAGGCAGCCACTTACCTCATTGCAACTATCAGCGCTTGCAAAATAATCCAATTAATCCTGCTACACTGCAATTTGTGCCTTCCAGAAATATTCAATTTCCTTTGGAAAGTTGTTAAATGTCCTTGACACAACAAGTCAGCATTATGTCCCCTGGATTTTTTTAAAAAACTATCTTCAATTTTTGATGTATGGTTATGGTTTCCTCTGCCTGAGAAACAATGCCTCACTTATAACCCTTCATAGTTTTGGACATTGTCAATATTCTCTTAACCTTTGCTTTAGGCTTCTCTAATCACCCTTCACAAGATCCCTGGGTCCTGTAAATAAACTCTGTACTTTCCAGCTGAGATGCAAACCGAGTTTAAAAGTATTGAAAATCCATGTTATTTTTCTCCCTTATCATAATATCAATTTTTCAACATTTAGGTGTATTAATGTTTTCCTTTAAGTTAACCGCCCTTTCACCAGCACACCAGCACGAGTTTGTCTGCACACCTTGCCCATTTTCTCAATCAGTTGGCTTCTCATAAGTGTTTTCACTGCAGGGTGACTGGCAAGGCTCAAGTTCGCCAGTGACAGAGCGTGCTGTGGGCATTGAGGTCTCACCGACTTCACTAACAAAGGAAGTGACACCCAAGGCTGCTGCCGCCTCAAAAGCAGTGAAGACCAGTCTGTTTGATTATCCTGAGGAGGAGGACTTGTTTGGTGTATCTGGGAAGGAAAGGTGAGACTATGGAGTTATTTTAGAAGCACATAGTGAAAAGTTGAATATGTAGTTTGAAATGTAGCCTCCTTTTGTAGGGTGCTTAAAGAATTTAATAGTAATAACCTCCTCCAAAAAGGATCTGTTCTGTTGAGCTTCTCTTGCAAATGAAGGTCCTCTATTGTAAGAGCCTGTCTTGCTGGGGGTGACACTGTGCATAGTATTGACAGGAATGATGCAATGCTGTGCAGACTCCTAACTAGTAGAAGGGAAAGCAAGACAACAAAACTAGTACCATGATCCAGGCCACAGGATTGCTGCCCATGCAATATGCTTTCTGGGGGAGCATGTGCCGTGTTATTTGGACTTGCCAGCACATCTATAGAAAGCACCTATATTTCTCGGACATCTGGTCATCTTTAATGCACAAGATATAAAGTGGGGCTTGCAACATTACAACACACACAAAATGCTGGAGGAACTCAGCAGGTCAGGCAGCATCTAGAGAAAGGAGTTATCAGTCGACGTTTCGGGCCAAAACTCTTCATCGGGACTCCTTCCAGAATTATTTCGTTCAGTCTAAATTCAGATAGTTGTTGTTCTTATATCTTGGTGTTATTTATGGATCTAAAGGTAAAGCAGACAACTTGTTATTTGGCTTTTGTATTGAGATTCCATCATATCTACTGACTTTAGATATCTAGAAACATTGACCATGTCACGTGTAATCTGTCTGCTGTTGTGTTTTGATTAATTAAAGGTACTTTAGTCTTCAAGCATTTCTTTGTTGTAGAAAGTCATACTTTTTGAAAACATGTTATCATTAATCATACATGCCCTTTCCCTCCCTTGCATTACCTTTTAATATCCATGGCGCTCAACTCCCTGTTCCCTGATGTTTGAGTTTGAGAACAATGGTACAGGCTGAGACTTCAAATGCATTTAAGGAGTTTGGATGTTAATGGAAAGAGATTTCTGGCCTCCTTTCTAGGTTTTATTTTTAATTACTTTTCTCTTTTCAGCCAGAAAAAGCCCCAAAAAGTTTCTCTTTTGTTTGAAGATGATGATGAAGATGATCTCTTTGCATCTAAGCCGGCAGCCAGCAAACCTGCTGCTCAGGTATTAACACTTAAAATGCCGTATGAAGCTATTGACTGAAAAATGTTTTTGTTAACAAAAGGAACTCCTATACCTTATCCCAGAACCACATCAATGACCTCTATTCATGACTGGACCTTGGATCTCGATTCATTGCAGAAGCGAGTCTTCCTTCTGGTAGAGCCGTGTCATTGGCTTCTCAGCAGTTGGTAGATTGGCCTAGTACTTGCTCCTGAGCTCTGTGGATGTGCTGTCATGGTACTCAGTAAGAACAAAATCTGGACCAAAGCTGCCACTGCATCTCATCATAATTTTAGTACAGTGTAGTAAGTACAACAAAGAGTACTTTAAGGCTGTTAACACTGAGATCACTGATAATTAATGGCATGATATATTCATGAGGATTCTTTTCTCTGTGTCAGTTAGCCTTTGGATTTGCTAATTAGGTTTGCACAATGGGAACAGGTTCTTAGATAACTTGTGTTTATACACAGAACAGATATTCTAAGTTCAAAGGTTTCTCATAAATCAAATTTTGACACCTGCCCATGTATTAGGGCAAAGGATCAAATGTTTGGTCAAAGAGTTGCGTTTTGAGGAAGAAAGGGAACTGGAAGTTTAGAGAATTCCAAAAAGAGGTTAGATGTCTATAGATGAATTGAATGAATTAGCCCAAGGTCCGAGAAGAAGATTGTATGGATGCATGAGGTCATGGATAGAAGAGAAAATGGTATGATGGAGGGGGGAATTGTAATATCAACTTGCCACTGCACTGGAAGTTAATGTGGGTTATCAATATAAGCAATGACCAAACAGGTGTGATTTATTACAGGGATAATCAGAATGCACTATAGTAAGAAAGTGCTCCATTGGGAATTGGGGGTGGGGGATGCCATAGAGTTGTTTAAGAGATTGTTCTTAAGTGCTTCCTTTGAACCATTTGTAACGCAACTTAAACTCTCACACTGATACTGTGTTCTCTGTTTTGACAAAAGCCTGCCGCAGCTCCTCAGGGGTCAACAGTGTTCAGCAAAGCTGTGGAAAATGATTCTGTTGAATCAGATGGGAAAAGCCAAACGGAACAGAAGGTTGAGACCAAGAAAAGGCCACCGGGTGCAGTTCCTCTTTTTGCTGGGATCGATGTCCTGCAGCAACAAGAAAAGACCAAACTGGTACTTAACTCAAATCAACAACAAATATGAAGCTGCAGAATACTTTTTGAAGATTGTGTATTCTGCGACTGCATTTGTAGTGCACCTGGAGCTGATGGTGGGTCACCGTGACTCTGGTAGACGGTTCAACGTAACTGAGGAGCTTTGGCCAGTACAGGGCAGTTAAGAGTGGGAAGTCATTTTTATTGTCATCTGCACAGGTGCAATGAAACACTTACTTGCAGCAGTATCACAGGAACTAAGCCTTAGAGTCACATTTACAAAAAAAAAATAAATATCATTGATGATACAACATTATCAAATGAACATAATTAGAACGAGAAAAGTCAATTATAGTGCAAAGCAGTTACAGTGTTGCTACACTGAGCTAGTGATTAGAGTTGTGCAGGTTATTTCAGGAACAAAATGGTTGAAAGCAATTAGCTGTTGTTGAACCTGGTGGCGTGGATCTTCATACCCAAAGATAGTGCAAGAAAATGGCATGGCTGGATGGTGGAGATCTTTGATGCTAGCTAAGCTCTTTAGCCCTGCTGATCATGCTAAACAAGTTCTCTACTTGAGCATTTGGCCCAGATTTCTCTGAACCATAAACCATCTGAGTCACCTAGATCAGAGTAGATAGACACTGGTGTCCCTTTTCTAAAGAGTTGTTGTGTTGCTGCAACAACTGAACTATCTCAGTAAACGTCATTTGTTTTTCTCTTCAGTTGACCTCGAATGATGTAACTTCCCAGGGAGCTGATACTACTTCTAAGTCAAGTAGCCCCAGTTCACAGGAGGAGTTGCTGAGCAATCGCAAATCAGTAGTAAGTCTGTTTGATGACAAGGATGATGAGGATCTGGAGGATACAGCTAGCCAGCATAATCTAGTTCATGATGAAAAGGTAAACGACAGAACAGCTTTCTTGCTCTAGGCCACAATTAATGCTTCACAAGTGGCAGCAGTCATCTCTTTTCTGCAGCTTCCTGAGAGCGGTACGAGTACCAGGGTGTTCCAGGATGAAGAGTTGCTGTTCAGTCACCACCAGCAGAAGGACAATGATCCAGATGTTGACCTCTTTGCTGATGCTCAGAAACCAGAGGTTAGTTAGTTCTGAACTTAATTGTTCTAATGTCCATTAGATGTCACTAAGAATAGTGTTGCGCTCATATCTGTGTAGTGTTGTTCTTAATGTGTGGGAATTTTTTGTGGTTTGAATGTGCTTGAGAGGAAGTCCTGATGTCTTTGTCACATACTAGAACATGGTCACATTGAGCATGGAGCACTTATCGAGAGGCTTGGGTTGTGAACTAGGTAAAATTCAGTCATGCAAAGCCTTTGGAGTCTGTGTTTGAGCCGTATGGCCTACGTTTAGGTCACTTGCTCCCAACCATGGTCACTTGCCTGGTCTGACAAGGTACGACACAGAGCCCAGGTCTAACTTCTCAGCTTAGTCAGTAGTGAGCAGCCCTGCTTCAACTCTGTGCTGTAGAGAAACCTTGAACTTTAGTCACAATGCCGAAGATCTGAAAAGTAGGAGTTGAGGGAAGGGAAGGAGATGTCACAGTCCTGATAGCAGTGCAGTAAGTTTTCTTTTGCGGAGTATCCAATGCTTTAATGTCTTTTTTTCAAAAATGTAATATTTAATCTTTTGGGCACCTGTTCTTCACAGTGTGTCTGAAACATCTGGATTTCCTTGGTCTAGGATGCTGCAAATCCTAATGTAAATAATTTTTGCAATTGACAAAAAGACCGATCAGGTCCATGTACAGAGTAGTAACAGCGAATTGCTCCAGTCTTGCTTCCTGGACCATTTCCCTTTTGCTCAGAGAACAAAGGAAAAGAAACATATTGTACAGTGAGACGAATCAGCACAGGCTGATTTCAATAACCTGTGCCTAGTGGTCAGGTTATGATTCTTTGCAGATTATTGTACAAAATCTGGTTATAACCTGTAGATTGAAAAATACTGTATCTGTGACTGGGGTGGGGAGAATAAAAAGCAACTTGTATTTATGTGTGGTGTCTTCCATGATCTAGAAAGCCCTTTACATCAGTAGCTGTGGTGAGAGAAGGGTGGATTGGAGCAGTAAACAGTCTGGTAATAATCTTATAAAATCTCGATCTCGCAAAATTTAACTCTCTTAAATATTTGAAGAGTTTTTGGTGATTCTTGGATCCCCCCCCCCCTTCTGTGATCCAGAATGCTTATGCTGTCTATTACCAATGTCTGTATGATTTATAAATTCATACGAAGAATGGAGAGATTCATTAGTAAAGCTGAGGGAAGGCAACAATAAGTGGATGTGGAAATTTGTCCACTTGTTTTTTAAGTAGTCTCAAACAGCCAGTGAGATAGATAAGCAGTGTGAGTGGCATTGGTGAAGCTAACCACACTTCCACGTCTGGGAAAATACCTGAGAGCCACTACCAGAGATATTTATAACTTATTGCTCATTGGGAAAGCTAACTGAGTACATTTGAGACCATGGAACAGACTGTATCCAATTCTTACCCATCCTTTCTGCCTCATGGAAGCCATGGGAAGAAGTGCACCTTCAGCCTTGTTTGGGGTTGACAAAGCAGTAGGCAGTGCACGGTGCTGCATTGTTCTGATAAGCTCAAAGATATAAAAACAGTTTCTAAAATACATTTCTTCCAACGCCAGCGTTCATAGAATGAACCTGGGATCTGAGGCTCATTGTAATTGTGCTCAAAATATCGTGTTATTGTGGTAACGAGCTGTTGATGCTCAGAAGCAGCTGATGCTACATCACTGGTGTCTTGGCTGGTAAAGTGGATAATACTGCATTAGCTCTGAGTGTGGGCAAGAAATGAGTGGTAGTGATTAGCATTTAGTGACTGGCTGTCAGGTGAGTATAGGTTTGAGTTCTATTATTAGTAATAATATTAATAACAGTTATTATTAATACCAGCCTCTTCTCACCATCTGGATTTTCCCATTTGATACTCTGTGTGCAGATCTGTTCATAAGCTCTTGAACCCCCACTAACTTTAGAATTTGGTATTGAAAATATGTGAATATTTTGACTTCACTCTTTGTGTCACTTTCAATGTCAGTTTATTAAATTATAAGCCTATTTTAAAAATGTGTGAGGGATAGGGTGATATGATTCATAAAAGCTTATAGAGTTCTTATAAATAACAGAATAGGAAGCAAAAAAAAACAACTTTTTTTCATGCCTGTTGACCCTGGGCTTGTGTTGCAGGTTAAAAAGACACAAATGAAGCCTCCCACTAACCCTCCAGCGCCACCTCAGACCAAGGCTGTGGAGCTTCCCAGTCACGATCTCTTCGACACAACCGATAGCTTGTTCAACAGCACCAAGGTAGTAATAAAGAGGAAGGTTAATCTGTCAGAAATGATACTAATAAATGCTGGATGTACAAATGTCAGAGCCTATGCTGGGAAACATTTTAAATGGAGGCTTTGTTAGAATCATTCCCAAAGTGTTGGTCAGCCAGAAATTACTTGCAATCAATGTATTATGTAAAATGTTGGAAACACCTAGTTGGTTAGGCAGCATCTATGTTAAATAAAACTGTTGATATTTCACATCTAAGGTCCCTATTCTACATTTCATCTATTTGCCACTCTCATTCCCTCTCTTCTTGGATAGAGTTCCCTTCACTCTCCATGATCTCAGTAGATTATCTTTTGCAATTTCTACAGCATCAACAAAATTCTATCACCAGCCACACATTCTGCCCTGCTTCCCTTTCAGCATTTCAATGGGATCAGTCCCTCTGCTACCCCTTGGTCCTCTTTTTTTCCTCTCCATCAGCTTTTCCTCTTTTGACACCTTCTCTTGCAGTTGCAGGAGATACAACATCTGTTCCTTTACCCCTTTCCTTCCCACCATCCAGAACCCAAACAGTCTGTCCAAGTGAAGTAGTTAATCTCTTGCACTTCCAAACAAGTATATTGTACTCGGTGTTCAGAGTTGTAGCCTCTTATACTTTGGAGACACCAAGAGCAGATCAAATGACCACAGGCTGGAGTTTCCTGTTGCCTGTCCCTTTAATTCTGTATCTCATTCCAGTTTACCTGACCCTGACTTCCTGCATTGTTATAACAAGGCCTAAGATAATCTTGAGAAACAGCATCTCCTCTTTCCTTGGGGCAGGTATGGCTTTCCAGCGTCTGTGTCAAATTCTACAGCTTCAGATAATTTCCCAATCTGTATCAAAGCTGTCAGTTTCTTAATCCATCTGTAGCATTTGCTGTGCTTTACTCCCTCAGTCTGACCTGCTGGGTGTGTGATACAACTCAGCATTCTGAAACTGTTTGCGCCCTCTATGGCCCTTATCTCCATTTTCCTCCTTAACTGTACCCTTTAGCCCTTTGACCTAATAAGTTCCCATGGGAACCCTAGTCTCACCCTTTCGGAGATATTTCCTTTGCTCTATGTATCCCTCACCTGTCTTCTCCGCAACTCAGTGCTAACTTTTTTTTTTTACTTTCCCTGTTCCAACAAGGGATCCGTGAACTAAAATGTAAATTTGTTTAAACTGTTCATAAATGTGACCTGACCTTACTGCATGTACATTTTCTGTTCTTAAGTCTGATTTCAACCATCTGATTATCACTTACCATTTATAACAGGACTTTTATTAATGTAAAAGGAAATGTGATCAGTGAGCAGAGGCTTCCACGTTTCTATGGTGGGGATAAAAATAAATGAAGCAGTTCCATTGAGAATTAGAATCGTTCAGATTTGCTGATCAGGAAGGGCGAGAGGGAGGCTAACTTAGTATGTTGCGCTGTCATCTCTGATATGTGTCTGGAATAAGCAATGTGTATTCAATAATTCTATCTCCTTGTTTTCTGATTAGATTATATATAATCTGTAGTTGGTCCATTTGTGCAGGTTTAAAAAATAGTAAATCACACTTGAGAACACATGCATCAGAGTTGATTGGCATAATCAGAGTATGTTTAAATGTTATAACCTGTATTTCATTGGAGTCATCGAGCATGAGCACTATTAAAGCTTTAATTTTCAATTTTACTTGAAGCCATCATCTGCAAAATCTCCTTCCAAGTCCAATATTTTTGAAGACAAAGAAGATGAAGATCTCTTTGGTGCAGTATCTAAAAAGCCGCCTGCGGTACACACGGTAAGCCTTGGCATTTCCAAACTTACAAAGCAATGAAGCAAAAACAGAAATGCTGGAAAAACCCAGCCAGTCATGCAGCATCTGTGGAAAAAGAAACAATTAATGTTTCTGGTCAGCAACCTTTAGATAACGTGTGGGGGAGGGGGAAGGTGCAGGAGGAGTGCAAGTCAAAAGCCTCTCTGGAGATTACTTAAGAAAGATAAGGTGATAATGAGCATATGTACAAACTGTTAACGAGAATTCAAAGAAGTATGAGAAGGGAAAATGAGGGTTATAATGAGAAACTATTTTGCTCTCTCATCATTTCCTGATGTTTACCCTCCCTCCACAGAAACACACCAATATGGGTCCCATCAAAATAAAAGGACCTTCCTCTCGGATTGGAAAGCTCCAAGTAACTTTATTTTGTGACTTCTTTCTAAGATCTTTGTCACCTTGGACACTTGCTGCTTTATGCAATCACTTCTTTGCCTCAGAGCTCCTCAGTGGTGTTTTATGTTGGTGCTGACTGGTATCCTTTAAGTATTTGCAGCCAGGTTTCACTACTTGCAGTAACTGCAACTTGGGTAACTTACACTTTATTCGGTGCACCTGCTCGTTAATGCAAATATCTAATCAGCCAATCACATGGCAGCAACTCAATAGGTAAAAGCATGCAAACCCATGGTCAAGAGCTTTCGTTGTTGTTCAGACCAGACATCAGAGTGGGGGAGAAATGTGATCTAAGTGACTTAGACCATGGAATGATTGTTGGTGCCAGATGGGGTGGTTTGAGTATCTCAGAAATTGCTGATCCCTTGGGGTTTTTACACACAGCATTCTCCAGAGTTTACAGAGAATGTTGTGGAAAAACAGAAAAAAAAATCCAGTGAGCAGCATTTCTGTGGATGGAAACACCCTATTAATGAGAGAGGTCAGGGGAGAATGGCCAAAGTGGTTCAAGCTGCCAGGAAGGTGACAGTAACTCAGCTAATCACACGGTGTAACAGTGGTGTGCATAAGAGTATCTCTGAACACACAACACATCAAACCTTGAAGTGGGCCACAGCATCAGAAGAAGACTACACCAGATTCCAAGTAATAAAGTGGTCACTGAATGCAGATGAGGTGTTACAATGAGATAAGCAGATTTTGTCTAAATCTCCCCCAGTGACTTTCCTTGCAGCTGTGTTTACCTGATTTTCAGATTGTGGAGTGTTGCAGTTACAGTTACTAATTTGATGCCTTTCCCATCCAATGTGGCCCTTTTTTGTAATGGGTACCCCTACAAAAATAGGTTCCACTCCAAAAGGATCACCCAACCTGAACCCTCTACTCCCAGGCTGACCCAAACTGTTGCCACATCACGGCCCTCTCATCTCTTAAATCAGAGGTCGAATCTGGAATGTTTAGATTGTGTGTGGCTTTCTATCACTTTGGCAGGTTATCTTGCAAAATAAAGGAGATTGCCAGGGCTTTAAAGATTCTCCATGTGTTGTAAGTTGATGAGGTGCAGGATCCGAGGCTTAAGTTTGTTTTTCCCCCTCCTACAAACTACTGTATTATAGGAGTGATTGATGGGCTAAAGGTGATTTCTCCATTTTGAATGACTGGTGTGTCAAGATAAGGAGGCATTTGCTTTGGACTATGAGAAATTTGGGGTTGAAAAACTGGAATTGTGCACTTTGAAATGCAGTGGAGAGTTGCAGAGTAAATTCAGATATTAGGTTTTTGAGCACAAAGTGAATGAAGGGACAGACCTCAAGGACTGGCCAGCAGTATATTGAATGGCAAATAGCGCTTGAGGGGCCTTGTACCTTTTCTTACACTTTGAAGTTTCACTGACAGCAAAATTTAGCACCAAGCACCAGGGGAATTTTAAAGAATCTGTAACAGAAGTTACAGCACGCTACAGTGTTGGGTGCATGAATGGGCTTTATAACCAGTCTTGTGCAAGCCATTATTGAGTATCAAAGCTCACAGGTCTTTGCTGCTTAAAAGCTAACAGCACCTCACTCTGCTTCTAGCTGCACTCTAAAATCAGTCTACACATGCTGGACTATTTCCTTCCTTGCCACTAATTTATGGCTTTGAGTATGTCATATCCCCTGTTTCCCTAAAACTTTTCTCTTTGTAGGCAAACTTGGCGATAAATACAGCGAGCCTCCTACCAGGAGCGTCACCCAAGTTTCAAGGCATTATTCCTGGGTCTGCATCAATTTCACCTCCATCTACCCTATCCACAAACATTGCCACAGCTCCCGAATCCCCACTGGGTGAGGGCAGTGTGAATCTCAATGAACCCGTCCAGGTGGACATCCTGCACAGTGTTAATAAGGTAAGATTTGACAAAACTTAAAATATTTAGCCAGATAGGATTTTAATTATCTTGTGTTGACGTTAAAGGTAACTTCCTTACAACAATCGTCGCCTAAACCATTGAGAGGAACCATACCACCCATTCCATTTCAAATATAGAAAGGTTGAAGAATTTGTTTAAAAATATTGAAAAGGCAAGTCGATGAATTAAATCTAGGTAAATTTCTTGAGCATCCAGCTGCTAGTTTGGTGTTGAGTCAATCTATTTCCAGGAAATGAGTGATCTGAAATTCTTTAAAGCAAAATTTCCTGGAGGGAAAAGAAAAGCTAACCAGCCAATTTCCGTTGTTCAAGATGAAAGATATGAAGAACACTTTTTTTAAACAAATTTTAGAATTGTTTAGACTGAGTTAATTTTATTTAAGGAGTTTTCATAGAGCAAAAACTAAATTTGTTTTGTTACTGGTGTTACTGTTTCCTTACTGCTTAGTAAGTCGGACCTAAAGCACCTTTGGATTTGCTTTCAAGCTCTGTGTTCCATGCTGGATGTAACACTTGAAGAATGTTATTTTGGCCTTGGTTGGAGAACCTGGCAAATTCATTAGAATTTTATTTGGTCTGAAAGGGTTAAATTGTGAGGGCAGTTTACAAACTAGGTTTGCAGACTTTGGGCATGAAAGATTACATAAAGATCTAATTACTCATTGAGATGATTGGGACCAGAAGGTGAAGATGTTTTATCCAGTGGGCAGGTCCAAACAAGTGGGAATAAGGCTTTGGAGCTGATGTCAAGAAACATTTAGGGTTGTGAAAATGAGACTGTTCCATTCCCATAAAATATTTTAATTGTCAATTAAAAATGAAGAACAGTGGCAGATTAATTGTGTTAGGCTAGTGCATTGAGAGTTTGGGAATTAAGACAAGTAGAGGACACGGCATAGGTTAGAGGGGCCTAATGGCTGCCTTCTCTTTCTTGGTACTCAAGGATCATGTAGATGACAGAACTCCTCTCCAGCGTATCGCTAATCTTACTGCGATATCTTGGCATCTGAAATGACTCCTGAGTACAAGGCCATTTTGTCCACAGGTTCATGCCAGTTCTCATGGGAGCAACTTTACATGTCCCATTTTTCCCTCTTGTTTCCCTTTACCCCCCGCTACATTCTCTCACACACGTACCCATTAGCTCCCTGTTGTTTATTATTTTGTCATTAACTAGCAATGGGTAAGTTACTGTACCCAGATGACCTCCAATATAGCTAGTTTATTAATGATTGTGAAGTAGCTATTTATTTAGATGTCATTAGTTGGAGTATCCAACTACTTTGTGCTAAGTTTAGAATATTTATTGTGTAATGTACATTCTATACTTTAACTGTAAATGTTATGGGCTCTGTCTGTTGTTTGGTCACATTTGTTGCTAAAATATTCAGTGGTAGTCCATTCTGTTGTCTTGCAGAACCGTGCAAAAGTAGCAAGGAAGCGTCGACCTCCAACAAGGGAGGCAAGGCGACTGGCAGCTCAACAGTCTGCTGAGGTGGAAGAAGTGGACCAGAGATCAGAAATTGATGGCACTTCAGTGAAAAAGAAGGTTTCTGCACCAGGTCTTTCTGTGAAACAAAGTCCAGACAAGACCCTCTCCGCAGCGCCAACGTCGCCAATTGAAAGATCCCCTGATAAAAGTGCTGACCCACTCTCTGCTGCCACTGTAGATCTTGATTCTGATCTCTTTAGTTCAGGTGATTCATTTAAATCGAGCTTGGTGCAGCCACCGACTGCCCCAACTGAGATCAGAAAGGACACGCTGCCGAGTAAGGAACCAGTCCAGTCAATGTTTGCACCTAGCGAAGATGACCTTTTCAAGTCTAGTAAACAAGCCATGAAGAAACCCAAACCTGCTTTCCTTGAAGAGGAAGATGAAGATCTTTTTGGAACAGCAAAACTGGAGACAACTAAACCATCAACAAAAACATCAAAATCAATAGACATCTTTGAGGTAACATTTTTTTATTTGTTAAATGTGAACTGGTTACCTGTAACCAATGAAAAATTCTGATAGTGAAGTAGTTCATACAGCTAGTAAGTTTTGGGTATTGCCTGCTGAGATTTTTTTTCCTTTGTGTTAGGATGACCTATTTGCCACAGAATCTGTCACCCTAACCAAGAAGAAGAACGAGGGTGACACTGATGTAAACCTCTTTGATGACAATGTTGACATATTTGCTGACATAAAAATAGCTCCAAAAGAGAAGAAAAGCAGGAAGAAGATTGAAACCAAGTCAATATTTGACGATGACATGGGTATGTAAATACAGAATGAGAAAGGGACCATACCTAACAACCCGTATAGCAATGTGTTCTAGAATTGTACGGCAAAGAATCTTCATTGCTTCCTCTCCAAAAGAATAAGCACATTAATTGTAAGTTCCTAGTCTATCCCCTGTCATGGACGTGCTGTCTCAGTACTAAATTTCAAAGTTTCTTGATAAAGTTATTTTAATACCGTATCCCCAAGTCCAGGCCACTGATTTGATTGCCCATCCCTCTCCCATTGTCCGAAAGACCAGTGGAACCTGCACTGACCTTTGAGAGACTTGCTTTGAATATTTCCCTCCATTCTATTAAAATTCTGTAAGCACAGAGAAAGATTGGTCAGCCTGTTGTACCAATGCTGATTCTGCAGAGAGCCATTCTAATTCCTCCATTCCACCATGCTAGTGAATTATTTAAAGCCTTTTCTTTCATATACTCATACAGCACAAAGCAGGACTTTCAGCTGACTGAGTCAATCAGGCAACCATTTACTATGATCCTCCATTAATCCCACTTAAATTCTCCCACATTTATAAGCTGTCCCCAATTTGTACCATTCAGCTGCATAAGTGGAGCAGTTTACAATGGCTTGTGAACATTTAGGATCTGGGAGGGAATAGAGGATGAGATCACAAGGGGCACATGCAAACTGCACACAGGCAGGGCCTGAGGTCAGATTGAACCCAGGTCTCTAGTGCTGTGAGGCATTTCGCTGGTTAATTGCTTAGCCGGTTTCAACAATTATTCCTGTTTAGGAAGTTAACTTTTATCCAATTGAAGGTACATTTAAGCATGTTTAAGTCTTTAAAGGTGAACGCCCATTGAGCTCAAATATCATACAGATGTGCTGAATTTACCTCCTAGAGTGAACAGAACTAAAGAACAACGTTCTTTGCTCAATGCCATTGTCTCTTGAGGAAGTGATATGAAAAGATAATAATGCCCAAGATGCCTATCTCTGCACTTTAGCCTTTGTTCACAGAGTTAACAGTATTTACTGTATCTTGCCATTGATTTCCCCATATCTGCTGCCTAACTCTGTTTGGGATAACTAAATGTTCCCCTTAATAAACTTCATCATTCTTGTTATTCTGGTGAGAAAAGGGACCATAATTGGAGAAAGCAAAACCAGAACTGCAGATGCTGGATCTGAGTGTTTGCAGCACTTTCTGTTTTTGTTCTACTTTATTCGATACTATTTCAGTATTACTATTTTTAATACCAATTGAACAAATGAGAGTGAAACTCTCTCCATTGTACGTGCATGACTAAACTTTTCATGAAATTTGTAATAGCCTCAGCAAATAGCTTGCACATCTGGCTGTCATTTTTCCTGCTCCATTCTTTAACAAATGGAGCATAGGTTTTACACAACACCGTGATCAGCTGAAGAGTCTGGAGGAGTGGTATCCCTATTTTTGTTTTCACTCTCCTTCCCGTGCTGACCATCTTTCCAGCTGCAGTGTTATTTCTAGATGCTTAAATCTAGGTCTGCAATGCATGTATTCCTGTCTAAGTTGTTGATGTCTTTGTATTTCAGATGATATTTTTGCTTCATCCTCATCCTCAGACAGCTCCAAGAAACAATTCAAACCCAAGACCAAATCAAACCAGACTGCCATTCCGATCAGCACAGCAGAAGGCAAAACTGCAAACATTTTTGAAGATCCTTTGAACGTTTTTGGACCATAAGATGCAGGTGTAAAAGCAATGTTAAAAGTTACCGGGAGGGAGAGGAGTAACCCAGCATTTCTTCCTCCTCCTCCTGTCCAAGGCAGTGTTCTAGTTTTCGAATATTACAGTTAAACCTTAAACATCGTCAGACCTCAAAACTGATAGGTGGAGCAGAGGTTGGTGCAGTTACCTTGTAATTTTGAATACTCACACTTATTTCCATTTGGTCTCCTAACCCTCTTGTGAACCATATTTTTTCCTGCACAATTTTGATGCCTTAATTGTTAAACATTTTACTCAATTTCACCTTACGTTATTGAGAAATCTCTCTCAAGTCTGTGGGGAATTTTCTTTTTGCTTTGAGTATGAAGCACTGATTTCCAGTACCTGATAGGTAGTTTGATGCCTTCTGGTAATCTTAGATCATTGAATTTTATTAAATTCTTTTGTAAATTGTGGTATTACATTTGAGATGGCTTGCTACTTTCATGAACAATATCCCATATTTGAAGTTAAGGATTCTCTATGACCAGTGCAATATAATGTAAATATTACTCATGAAATTAAAGACGTGCTTTGTAAGGAAATTAGTTGCAGACTTACTAAGGCCAAGGCTGACTAGACCTTATGGCATTTGAAGTCAGTGGTTTGAGATCAAAGATGCATCTGTTAGATTCATATTGAGGCCATCGGCTGTTTCATTCTGATTGGAGTTAAAATGCTCTGGAAAAATAAAACTGCACAGTGAACAAACTTTGTAATAAATCTTATTACATCCTGCAGCTTTTAGAAGATCTTTGGGATTTGCATCCATGGTGTTTGTCCTTTCATAAACAAGTAAAATAACATCCACTTGCTTTATTATTGTCACAGTTAGAATTAACTGTTTAAACTGTTATCAGTGCTGTATTACTAAATTGCAATTGTGAATGTGATCTGGATCCCCTTGTTGATTGCTGGCCCTTGTTGTGTCGTGTACCTGTGAAATTTGGGTAAGTATTGTAATGCTAAAGAAGGAAACCATTTAGCCCATTAGATCCATGCTAGCTCCCATTTCTCCTTTTCCTGATTTCCCTGTACCACCTTGTGTCTCATTTATGCCCATAACTTTTCAAAAACATTAACCTACACTAAGGAAAATTTATTACAGCAGCTTAACCTTTCCGCATCTCTTTGGGTGTGGGAGGAAAGTCACAGTCACAATGAGAACATGCAAATGCCACAGACAGTATGTGGGGTCAGGATCCCTAGAGGTCTGAGGCACCAGTTGAAGGAGTTGAAATCAGTTCAGCTGAAAAGTTGGGCTGAGCAGTGGCTGTTTTGAGCGTCAATGCCTCCCATGATGGGGAACTAGATAAAGTGATGGTAATACTATTTTCATAAAAAGATGAAGTGTGAGAAAGAAACCTGGATGTTGGAGCACTTTGCTGTTAATTTTCAAACTGGCTGTACTAATCTTGAAGGTATGCTAATTGAAACTAATTGAAGTGTAGTTAAACTAATTGGAGTGGGGAGTGAAGGAAGAGTAAATTAAAATGTGGAATGCTGAGATCGAGGTCTTAGTGTGGCAGCTTTGCAGCATGAGTGAATGAAGGCTGAGTATAGGAAATTCGTTGGCTGATTTGAAACTGGGTAGAAGTAGCAAGAGAAATAGGATGCCAAAGGAAGTTGCAAAAGGTTACAGAAGAATATGTGCTGCAGTGAAGCTTAGTGGTGCCAAAATGGCTGAGCCTCCGTCTTCAGTTCAAAAGAAGGACTGAGCTTTTGACCTGGGAGGTGAAATCTCATTGAGGAAGGAGTTCAAGAGAACTGCTTTGACACTGTGGAAGTTTGTTTCGCTACTCCGTGGAGGTAATGTTCTCTACCCCCTGTGGAGGAAGAGAAAATTGCTGAGTAAGCTTGGTGAAACTTAGTGACATACAGATAATTTGGATATGTGGCAGGTTTGCAAGCTTAAATCATAATCCGAATTATAGAACTTCCAGTGTTAGCAGAGCACGAGGGACCTTTGTAATTGCCAATAATCTTGCAACCAGCAACCTCCAGTAATCATTGAGGCAGGATGAGCAGTAATCCTCCAAGGGATTAGAAAGAGTTTAGAGTTCGAGTATTGAAGTTAGGAGTGTTGACGGTGAGAATACATATGGACACGAAGTGAAGTGGAAAAAGGAATCAAAGATAGATATGCTTATAAAAGCCTTGAGTATGCTTTTTGTATTTACTTCTTGTATCTCCAGTCCAATTCCAGTCTCCAGTTTTAGACGATAGACAGTAGGTGCAGGAGTAGGCCATTCGGCCCTTCTAGCCAGCACCGCCATTCACTGTGATCATGGCTGATCATACACAATCAGTACCCCGTTCCTGCCCTCTCCCCACATCCCTTGACCCCGCTATCTATAAGAGCTCTATCTAACTCTCTCTTGAATGCATCCAGAGACTTGGCCACCACTGCCTTCTGGGGCAGAGCATTCCACGTAGCCACATATCCAGTTTTATTAAGAGATGATAGGGTTGCCAAGTTTTCAATTCAGTAGGTTCAGGAGTAGGCTGTTCAACCTGCCATGCCAGTTCCCCTATTTAAGTTGAGATTGACCATCTATACCGTCTCTCTCTCCCCCCCCCATCCCCCATTTAGACTTCTTTGATCTATACAGGTGCCCCCCCCCCGTATTTCGAACATTCGCTCGACGACACCTCTCTGTTACGAAAGACCTGCATTAGTTACCTGTTTTCGCTAACAGAAGGAGTTTTCACTGTTATGAGAAAAGGCAGCGTGTCACGAACAGCCAAGCTTCTCCTCCAGAACTGCATTCTAGCTGGCATTGCTTAAACACGTGCCTGTGAGCATCTGTGCTTTATGTCGATTTATTTTGTTCATCCGTTAGCAAGATGAGTTATAAGGTATCGGAAAGGCCTAAAAGAGCTTGTAAGGATGTTACACTTAGTGTAAAACTAGACATAATTAATCGTTTCGATTGTGGTGAACGAAGTAAGGATATAGTGAGTTTGGCTAAGGGTTTGTGGAAGTTGACGAAGATGATGTTGAAGAGGTTTTGGCATCCCATGACCAAGAACTGACAGATGAAGAGCTGATGAAGAGGAAGGGATAACAATTGAAGCTGAACGCAGTAGTGAAGACGTCCAGGAACTGAACGTGAAGCAATTGTGTGAGATCTTCGCTGCGATTGACAATGCTGCAATGATTACAGAAAAGTATGACTTTAATTTTGAAGGGTACGTAGGTTTAGGGCATATTGGCAGGATGGTTTGAGTGCTTACAAAGAGTTGTATGATAGAAAAATGAGTGAGGCTAAGCAGTCAAGCATACCGTCGTTTTTCAAGCCTTCCACATCAGACAACGAAACTCGACCTTCGACATTGAGGCAGGCAGACATAGAAGAAGGTGACCTGCCTGCCCTGATGGAAACAGATGACGATGACACCCCAGTCTCCTCTAACTCCCACCACCCCAACCTCCGATGACTCAGCTTAACACATCATCAGTGTGCTCGCTGTCTTACTGATTCCAGTAAGTGAAACTACACTGGACGTACATTATTTGTACTTTATATAGGCTGTGTATTTTTATGTGTCACTTGGCAGCTTTATAGCTTAAAGGTTACTGGAAAGAGTGTTTCTGCCGAGAGAGCTTGCGCCGAGTGTTTTTGCCGCGAGTGCTGCTGAGAGCGCTTGGGTGAGATTTTCACTGCGGTGCTGCGATAATTGCAGAAAAGTATTCCTACATTTATATAGGCTGTATATTTATCAGATCATTCCTGCTTTTACTATATGTTAACGTTATTTTAGGTTTTATGCGTTATTTGGCATGACATGGTAGGTTATTTTTTGGTCTGCAAACGCTCACAGATTTTTCCCATATAAATAAATGGTAATTGCTTCTTCACTTTACAACATTCTGGCTTACGAACCATTTCATAGGACGCTCTGCCTTGGAATAGCGGGGGAAACTGTATTCCTTGATGCTTTTGTCTAATAAAAACCCCTCCTCAGTTTTGAGAATGTCATCCAATCTTTGGTGAGAGAATTTCAGATAGTCATAGAACACTACAGCACAGAAACAGACCCATCAGCCCATCTAGTCTGTGCCGACCATTGATCTGCCTAGTGCAATTGATTTACACCCAGACTATAGACCTGTATATCCCTCCCATCCATGTACCAATCCAAATTTCTCTTTCATGTTGAAATCAGCCCTGCATCCTTCACTTGCTCCACAGCTTGTTCCACACTGTCACTACCCTCTTAGTGAAGTTCCCCTTAAACATTTTGCCTTTCACCCTTAATCTGTGAACTCTAGTTATAGTCTCACTTGACCTCAGTGGAAAAAGCCTGCTTGCATTTACTCTTGTCTATATCCCTCGTAATTCTTTATACCTCTAGAAATCTCCCTTCAATGTTCTACATTCCAGGGAATAAAGTCCTTACCTATTCAACCTTTCCCTATAACTCAGATCCTCAATTCCTGGCAACATCTTTGTACATTTTCCTACACAGTTTCAATCTTATTTACATCTTTCCTGTAGGTGACCAAAACTGCACACAATACTCCAAATTAGGCCTCACCAACATCTTATACAACTTCATCATAACATCCCAACTTCTGTACACAATACACTGATTTAGGAAGCCCAAAGTACCAAAGCTTTCTTTACAACCCCAATAACCTGTGTTGGCACTTTCAAGGAATTATGGATCTATATTCCAAGATCCACAGCACTCCTCAGTGCTCCACTGCTCACTGTGCAACCCTTACCATGGCTGGTCCTTCCAAAGTGCAACACTAGGCACAGGCCTCCACTCAGTGAAGCAACCCTGTACAACTACTCTGGCTTTTTCCGCAAAGCCAGTGTTCAATTCAACTTACTACAACATCTTGACTGCCAAGCAACTGAATCTTTTTGACCAACCTCCCATGCGGGACCTTGTCAAAGACAACATCCACTACCTCCATCAACTTTCCTGGTAACTTCCTTGAAAAACTTTGTAAGATTGGTAACTTACCACGCACAAAGCTGTTAACTATTGCTAATCAGTCCCTGTCTATCCAAATGCTTACATATCCTGTCCCTTAGAATACCTTCCATAACTTTCCCACTACTGATGTCAGACTCATAGGCCTATAATTTCCTGACTTATTCTTGGAGCATTTCTTAAACAACGGAATGACATTAGCTATCCTCCAATTCTCTGATACCTCACTTATGGCTAAGAGTGTTTTAAATATCTCAGCTAGGCCTCCTGCAATTTCTGCACTTGCCTCCCACAGGATCCGAGGGAGCACTTGTCAGGCCCTGGGGACTTTATCCACCTTAATTTGCCTCAAGACAGAAAACACCTCCTCCTCATGAGGGTCCATGACCTCACGGTTGCATTCTCTCATCTATAGACTGTGTCCATCTCCTGAGTAAATACAGATGCAAAATATCCATTTAAGGTCTTCCACATTCCTTTCAACCTCCATTGCTGGATAGGCTGGTTCTCATGTTAACATAGTCGGCCCTCCTTATCTGCGAATTCCGCATGCACGAATTCAACCAACCGCGAATCATGAAAACCTGGAAGTTCTCTCTCCAGCACTTTTTTTTCTTGTCATTATTCCCTAAGCAATGCAGTGTAACAACTGTTTTACATAGCATTTACATTGTATTAGGTATTATAAGTAATCTAGAGATGATTTAAAGTATACGGGAGAATGTGCGAGGGTTATCGTGGATCGGGATCGAACAAAATCGTAAGTTCTCTTACTAAGTAAGTTGGAACAGGTACATCTGGTATTATTTAGCGTCAGTTAGTCAAACGTTTGTCTTAGTATATAGTGTATATTTTAACTTTCTATGCATATAAAACACTTAAAGAATGTATGTTTCAGTGCTAGACTCAGGAACTTCTTCCTGAGTTCGATCCAGTGACAGGCCGCTATCGAGGGCGTTCTCCACCGTGTCGGGTTAATGTGGAGGATCAAAAACCGAAAACCCCAAAACCCAATAATTAAACCACTGTGTTGCTTAGTAATAATTGTAGCTTTCATTGGGACACAGCCTTTCTCACTTTATCCTTTAAAATTGTTCCAACCGTTGACCGACTGTAGCCTAATGCTTTTCCAATAACTGATGGCGTTTCACCTCTTTCCAACTGCTTTATTATTTCCACTTTATTTTCAATCATGATCGTGATTATTTTCGTGAACAAAAACACTGCGGATTCAAATCTCTGCCGCTGGGTCTTAATGTCTACCGCACTGAGACAGATTAAATAAGGTCTGGGGTTCCGCTGGGTCCTAAGATCTACCGAATTGAGACAGGTTGAATAAGGGACTTGAGCATCCGCGAATTTTGGTACCCGTGAGGGGTCCCGGAACCAATCCCCAGCGGATAGGGAGGGCCGGCTGTATTGACTCTCTTGATGCTGGGTTAGTCAAACAGAGGAGAGAATATTTTTGCTGCATCTGGAAAACCCACTTTCAGGATTCTTCTCCTAACTGGATCACAGCTCTGCTTAGCCCTGAACAAGTCAGTTTTACAAAAGGGGCCATACAATGTAAGACTCTAAGCTCTCATTGTAAGTCATCAAACATTTCCTTCAAACTGTTGAGTCTATGCTGATCATCAAGCAGGGTTCCTTTATTTCTTCAAAAAACTCAATCAAGCTAGTAAGACACAACTTGCCCCACACAAAGCCCTGCTGACTATCCCTAATTAGACTATGGTTTTCTAAATGTCAGTGAATCCTCTTCAGTTACTTCCCTACCACTGATCTCCAGACTGGTTTCCAGGATTATCCGTATTTCCCTTCATGAATAATGGAACATCTACTCACTAGTCCTCTGGTACTTTGCAGCTAGAGAGAACACAAAGGTATCAGTCAAGGCCCTCAGCAATCTTATCACTTACCTCTCTTAACCAGGGGTATATCCCATCAGAGATCCACCACTGCCTCCTTTATCTCAAAATGCCCTAGCAAATTAGCATGCTCCACATGATCTCCCCATCTGCCACTTTACTCTCCTTGGTACATACTGATTTTAAAGTACTCATTTAGGACCTCACCCACCACCCCTGCCTCCAAGCACGTGTTCCTGCCTTTATCCTTGAGAGTTCCTGCCTGATACCCAGCTTGATGTATGTATAGAATGTCTCGGGATTCTTTTGAATACTACTTGCCAAGGACTCCATCTGTCCTGGCTTTTTGAGTTCTTTTCTAATTTTATTATCCAGAGGTCATTTTGATTTTAATTTCCTAAACCTTACATATGTTTTCTTTTTCTGCTTGACTAATTGACCACCTCTCACAACATCTGGGGTTTCTTAATACTTCCATCCTTGTCCTTCTTACTGGAATTGATCTTTAAACACCAGACCATCAGGCTTCCAGTCTGAGAAGCATCTTGCTGGTGTGCCAAAGGAATTGGTGCTGGAACCTTTGTTGTTATTTACATAAATGATTTTGACACAAATGTACAAGACATGGTCGGTGAGTCTGCAGTTGAAACTAGACCAGATAGTATCGTATATGGAGGTAGAGGGGGAGATATCAAAAATGGAAGGGGGATCTTGACCAGCTATACAAGTCAGTTAATGACAGGCAAATGGCTTTCAATTCAAATAAGTGAAGGATGTTGCATTTTGGGTAGTCATACCAGGGTAGATGAGTGATAGGGCTCTGGGAAGTGTTGTGGAACCCAAGAATACAAATAGATAATGAACTGAAAGTGGAATTACAGGGTGGGGAGGTGTTTGGCACATTGGCCTTCAACTTTGGCAAACTTTATATGTAAAGGAGAGTATATTGACTGATTGTGTTATGGCCTGGTGTGGAAACACCAATGCCCTTGAATGAAAAAGTCTGCATAAAGTCGTGGATACAGCCCATTCCATCACAGGTGAAGTCCCCCCCAGCATTGAGCACATCTCCATGCAGCCCTGTCACAGGAAGGCAGCAATCATCATCAAAGACCCCCACCATTCAGGCCATGCTCCCTTCTCACTGCTGCCATCAGGAAGAAGGTACAGGAGCCTCAGGATCCACACCAACAGGTTCAGGAATAGTTATTACCCCTCATCCATCAAGCTCTTGAATCAGAGGGAATAACACCACTCAACTTTATTTGCCCCGCCACTGGATTCTCAAGGACATTTCATCTCATGCTCTTGACATTTATTGCTTATTTGTTTACCATTGTTATTTTTTCTTTCTTTTTGTATTTGCGCAGCCTTTTGCACACCAGTTGAACTCAGTTGGAGCGGTCTTTCATTCATCTTGTTGTGGATATATCGAGTATGCCAGCAAGAAAATGAATCTCAGGGTTGTGTATACTTGATACATTAACTTTGAACTTAAAGCCATCAGGGCACTGAATATAAGAATCAGGAAGTAATGTTGCAGTTTTACAGGATGTTGCTGAGGCCACATTTGGAGTATTGTATGGGGTTTTGGTCACGCTGTCATAGGAAAGACATTGTTAAACTGGAAAATGTGCAATGAAGATTTATGGTATTGTTGCCACGACTTGGGGGCCTAAATTATGGTGAGAGGTTGGACAGGGCAAGTCTTTATTCCTTGGTGCACAGGAGGCTGAAGGGTGGTCTCGGCGTTTAATAAAATCGTGAGAGGGTAAGATAGGGCAAAATGGATCTTTTTCATCCCAGGGAGGGAACCAAAAACATGGGGATGACATAACTGGGGAAAGATTTAAAAAGGGACCTGAGAGACAGCCTCATGCAGAGGATGCTGTTCATCTGGAACGATTCACCATCGGTGGTGGTTGGGGTAGGCACGATATCGACATTTCAAAGACATTTGGGTAAATACATAGGTAAGAAAAGTGTGGCGAGATGTGGGCCAAACACAGGCAAATGGAATTAGCTTAGGATGGGCACCTTGGTATGAAGGAGTTTGGCCAAAGCGTCTGTTTCTGTGCGATACTACTTTGTAACATAGCCCCATTATATTAGATTTGGCTAATGCACACAAATACTTCTCATGGTCACATCAGTTCATAAACTATATCTCCAAGTTGCCTCCTCTGAACCAGAGCTCTGTTCAGCACAGTTTATGAAACTGCTTTTTAATACTAATCACTTACAATTTACATTACAAGCAGTTTTTGTGAAGACTTTTCATGTGACTGGGTATCACTTGTACTAGTAAAGTGGGCATTGAGTGTGTGTTCCTGGTCTCCTGGTGCTGTAGCCCATCCACTTCAAGGTTCGATGTGCATTCAGAGATGCTCTTCTGCAAACCACTGTTGTAACACATGGTTATTTGAGTTATTGTCGCCTTCTTGTCAGCTTGAGTCAGTGTAGCCATTCTCCTCTGCCCTCAGTCACTAGCAAGTGTTTTCATCCACTGAACTCCCACTCACTAGTTACTTTTTGATTTCACACCATTCTCTGCACATTCTGTTAATAATCTGAGAAGGCTTTTAAAATATATTGAGATATAAATATGTTTTATGAATTCCTGGAGTCAGTCATTACTTTGTGAAATATAGTTGCCAAAACTACAGTATAATAAGGCCATAAGATACAGGAGCAGAATTAGGCCATTTGGCTCATCAATTCTGCTCTGCCATTTCATCAGGGCTGATCCAATTTCCCTCTCAGCCTTGAACACCTGCCTTATCCCCATATCTGTTCATGCCTGACCAATCGAGAGTCTATCAATCTCTGCCATAATGACTTGGCCTCCACAGCTGCCTGTGGCAAAGAATCCCACAGGTTCACCACTCTGGGGAAAGAAATTCCTCCCCATCTCCATTCTAAAAGAACACCCCTCTATTCTTCTCTAGACTCTCCCACCATAGGAAACATGCTCTCCACATCCACTCTGTCAAGGCCTTTGTACCATTCATTAGGTTTCAATGAGGTTGCCCTTCATCCTTCAGAATTCCAGTGAATGCAGGCCTATAGCTATCAAACGTTGGTAATATGACAAGCCATTCAACCCTGAAATCATTTTTGTCAACCCCCTTTGAATCCTCTCCAGTTTCAGCACATCCTTTCTAAGATAAGGGGCCCAAAACTGCTCACAGTACTCCATGTGAGGCCTCACTAGTGCTTTATAAAGTCTCAACATTACATCCCTGATCAGTGAATAAAATGAAGCAAAGGTTTAGGTTAAATGGACATTCACTGTTTTCATGGGCTTATGGAGTTGAATTCTCTGTAGTTATGAATTAAACCATGGGATTTTTTCTGCATTTATTGATCAGCAGTCTAGCATCTCATCGGAAGAGGAGCGCACTGGAGAATGCCACCCATCCACAATAATTAAGCAATCTAGCAATGTATTTGTTTATTGCTAAGTGAATTGAATACAAAAACAGGAAGATTACAACAAGCTTTGAAACCACATCAGGAAAACTCTGCACAGTATTAGTCTCCTTATCCAAGGAAGGACGTTAATGCTTTTGGAAAAGTACAGAGAATGTTTACTAAACTGATAACTGCAATAGGCCAGTTTACTAATGAGGAGGGAACTTGATTGAAATGCATAAGATCTAGAGGGGTTCTGGCAGGATGGGTGTGGAGAGAATGAATTAGAACTCACTGCTTAAAAAAACAAGAGGTCGCCCTTTTTTGGCCAAGATGAGGCAGCTTTTATTCTGAAGGTCCTGGTTTTAGGGAATGCTCTTATTGTAATCTTATTAACTGATCAAGCTGGCTTACGGAGTCTTTCCTGTTACAGGAGGCAGCGAGTGGGAATAAAAGGGGCCGTTTCTGGTTGGCAGCCGGTGACTAGTGTTCCTGAGGGGTTGGTATTGTTTGTCAATGATTTGGATAATGGAATTGGTGTCTTTGTGGCAAAGTTTGCAGATGATACAAAGATAGGTAGAGGGGTAGGTAGTGCTGAGGAAGCAATGCGATTGCGGTACAAATTGGAAGAATAGGAAAAAAAGTGGCAGATGGAATATAGTGCTAGGAAATATATGATAATGCATTTTGGTTAGACTTTTATCTAAATGGGGAGAAGGTTCAAACATCAGAGGCGCATAGGAGTCCTCGTGCAATAGAAACATAGAAAATAGGTGCAGGGGTAGGCCATTTGGCCCTTCGAGCCTGCACTGCCATTCAGTATGATCATGGCTGATCATCCAACTCAAAACCCTGTACCTGCTTTCTCTCCATATCCCCTGATCCCTTTAGCCACAAGGGCCATATCTAACTTCTTCTTAAATATAGCCAATGAACCAGCCTCAACTGTTTCCTGTGGCAGAGAATTCCACAGATTCACCACTCTCTGTGTGAAGAAGTTTTTCCTCATCTCAGTCCTAAAAGGCTTCCCCTTTATCCTTAAACTGTGACCCCTCATTCTGGACTTCCCCAACATCAGAAACAATCTTCCTGCATCTAGCCTGTCCAATCCCTTTAGAATTTTATATGTTTCAATAAGATCCCCCTTCAATCTTCTAAATTCCAGTGAGTATAAGCCTAGTCGATCCAGTCTTTCTTCATATGAAAGTCCTGCCATCCCAAGAATCAATCTGGTGAACCTTCTTTGTACTCCCTCTATGGCAAGAATATCATTCCTCAGATTAGGGGACCAAAACTGCACACAGTACTCTAGGTACGGTCTCACCAAGGCCTTGTACAACTGCAGTAGGACCTCCCTGCTCCTGTACTCAAATCCTTTTGCTATGAATGCCAACATACCATTTGCCTTTTTCACCGCCTGCTGTACCTGCATGCCCACCTTCAATGACTGGTGTACAATGACACTCAGGTCTCATTGCATCTCCCCTTTTCCTAATCGGCCACCATTCAGATAATAATCTGTTTTCCTGTTTTTGCAACCAAAGTGGATAACCTCACATTTATCCACATTAAATTGCATCTGCCATGAATTTGCCCTCTCACCTAACCTATCCAAATCACCCTGCATCCTCTTAGCATCCTCCTCACAGCTAACACCACCGCCCAGCTTCGTGTCATCCGCAAACTTGGAGATGCTGCATTTAATTCCTTCGTCTAAATCATTAATATATATTGTAAACAACTGGGGTCCCAGCACTGAGCCTTGCGGTACCCCACTAGTCACTGCCTGCCATTCTGAAAAGGTCCTGTTTACTCCCACTCTTTGCTTCCTGTCTGCCAACCAATTCTCTATCCACATCAATACCATACCCCCAATACCGCGTGCTTTAAGTTTGCACACTAATCTCCTGTGTGGAACCTTGTCAAAAGCCTTTTGAAAATCTAAATATACCATATCCACTGGCTCTCCCCTATCCACTCTGCTAGTTACATCTTCAAAAAATTCTAGAAGATTCGTCAGATATGATTTTCCTTTCACAAATCCATGCTGACTTTGTCCAATTATTTCACCTCTTTCCAAATGTGCTGTTATCACATCTTTGATAACCAACTCTAGCATTTTCCCCACCACCGATGTCAGACTAACCGGTCTATAATTCCCTGGTTTCTCTCTCCCTCCTTTTTTAAAAAGTGGGGTTACATTAGCCACCCTCCAATCCTCAGGAACGAATCCAGAATCTAAGGAGTTTTGAAAAATTATCACTAATGCAATTTAATGCAAGATTCCCAGAAGTTAACTTACAGGTTGAGTCTGTGATAAAGAATGCAAATGCAATGTTGGCATTTATTTCAAAGGGAATAGAATATAAAAGCAAGGAGATAATGCTGAACATTTATAAGACACTAGACAGGCCGCACTTGAAGTATTGTCAGAAGTCCGGGGTCCCATTATCTCAGAAAGGATGTGTTGTCATTGGACATAGTCCACAACGATGATTCTGGGAATGAAGTGGTTAACATATGAGGAGTGTCTGGCAGCTTTGGGCCTGTACTCACTGGAATTTAGAAGAATGTGGGAGGATCTCATTGAAACCTACTGAATGTTGAAAGGACTAGATGGGGTGGGGGGGTGTGCAGAGGATGTTTCCTGTGGTGGGGTCTCCAGAATTATAGGGCACAGCCTCAAAATTGAGGGGCAACCTTTTAGAACAGAGGTAGGGAGGAATTTTTTTAGCCAGAGAATGTTCTGTCACAGACTGCAGTGGAGGCCGAGTCTGTGGGTATATTTAAGGTAGAAGTTGATCATTTCCTGGTTGATCAGGACATCAAAGGATATGGTGAGAAGACAGGTGTATGGGGTTGAGTGGAATTCAGGATCAGCCCTGATGGAATGGAGGAGCAGACTCAATGGGCTGAACGGTCTAAAATAAGAACAGCAAATTCGAGGCAGTGACAAATAATTGCAAAATTATTCAAATCTGTTTTAACTCTACAAATAAAATTATTTAATTACAGTAAAAACAATTTTAGGGCATACATTATTAGCCCAACTATTCATTGCTTTTTTACCTTTCAGTGGGGTGGATGGGTTTGGTGCAGTGACATCAGCTTCTCAACATCAGGGTGAATGTCATTCAGAAGGAGTCTCAGATCCCCATGTTTCGTAATTTGTAGTCTGTTTCAGTGCTTTGAAAGAAGTTGGCCGACTGCATTGAAACCCTGCTCCACTAAATAAATAACGTCTTGACCCTTTTCCATAGTGCAGGATAATGTTCTGAGATTTCTTTCTGCAACCAAAAGTCTTGATACGATTTTTTTGAATCTTGGCTTCAGCTCAAAGTCATTTTATAGTGAGATCAGTTCTTCCTCCATCCTTCCTGTTAATTCATCATTACAAGTGTTAAGGAATGGATTTATTATCCAGTCTGTAATTTGGATCTGGAGAAGATCCTGAAATCTCTCTGATGTGTCTTTATGAAGTTCACCCAGCTGGGCACAGTACACTTGAAGATCATTGTCTTGCCAATGTTGCATTTAAATGGGGTTAACTTGGACAGAAATATGGAGACGACTGATTTGACTTTGATAAGATTCACAACATTTCCTTGCAATTGAAGATTGATTTCACTAAATATTGCAAATAATTCTGACAAATAAACAGTTTCATGCCTAATATTCTTGATTTGATTACTGAATAAAGCATTTGAGTCTTCAATGAATTTTATCACAGTTTCAAAAAGTGCATAAAAGCATCTCAGGCAGTTTCCTTTTTACAGCCAACTGATTTCTGTGTGCAACAGGAAGTATTCAAACAGTTCATCATTCTCAATACAAGGCTGTCAGAATAGTTGAGAATTGAGAGGATGGGATTTGATTTTATTTACCATTCTGTATTTAATGATCTGGGGGCAGTAGCTATTTTTGAGTGTCGAGGATCTGGCTTGGATGCTGCATAGCCTCTTCCCTGATGGGAGTAGGACAAACAGTCCATAAGCAGCATGATTGGGAATCCTCCATCATGGCCTTCCAGGATCTTCCTCTATGTGTTCTTGATGGTGGGTGGGCCAATGCTGGTGATGTATTCTTTACCACACAGTGATGCAGCATATCAGAATGCTTTCAACTGCGCATCTATAGATGGACACGAGTATTGATGTGCATAGCCCAGCTTTCTACAGTCCCTTCAGAAAGTAAAGGCACTGAGCTTTCTTAACGGCAGTGGATGTGTTCTGGGACCATGGGAGATCGTGTGAGATGTGCACTCTCAGGAGTTTGAGATTGTTATGCCACCGATGCAAAGAAAATGTGAGTGGTGTGGGTTTTCCTGAAGTCAATAGACAATAGACAATTGACAGTAGGTGCAGGAGTGAGCCATTCGGCCCTTATAGCCAGCACCGCCATTCACTGTGATCATGGCTGATCATACACAATCAGTACCCCGTTCCTGCCCTCTCCCCATATCCCTTGACCCCACTATCTATAAGAGCTGTATCTAACTCTCTCTTGAAAGCATCCAGAGACTTGGCCTCCACTGCCTTCTGGGGCAGAGCATTCCATATATCCACCGCTCTCTGGGTGAAAAAGTTTTTCCACGTCTCTGTTCTAAATGGCCTACCCCTTATTCTTAAACTGTGGCCTCTAGTTCTGGACTCACCCATCAGCGGGAACATGCTTCCTGCTTCCAGTGTATCCAATCCCTTAATAACCTTATATGTTTCAGTCAGGTCCCCTCTCATTCTTCTAAATTCCAGTGTATACAAGCCCAGTCACTCCAATCTTTCAACATATGACTGTCCCGCCATTCCGGGAATTAACCTTGTGAACCTAAGCTGCACTCCATCAATAGCAAGAATGTCCTTCCTCAAATTTAGAGACTAAAACTGCACACAATACTCCAGGTGTGGTCTCACCAGGGCCCTGTACAGCTGCAGAAGGACCTCTTTACTCCTATACTCAATTCCTCTTGTTATAAAGGCCAGCATGCCATTAGCTTTCTTCACTGCCTGCTGTACCTGCATGCTTGCTTTCATTGACTGATGTACAAGAACACCTAGATCTCGTTGTACTTCCCCTTTTCCTAACTTGACTCCATTTAGATAGTAATCTACCTTCCTGTTCTTGCCACCGGTGAATAACCTCACATTTATCCACATTAAACTGCATCTGCCATACATTTGCCCACTCACCTAGCCTGTCCAAGTCACCCTGCATTCTCATAACATCCTCCTGACATTTCACACTGCCACCCAGCTTTGTGTCATCGGCAGATTTGCTAATGTTACTTTTAATCTCTTCATCTAAATCATTAATGTATATTGTAAACAGCTGCGGTCCCAGCACCGAACCTTGCGGTACCCCACTGGTCACAGCCTGCCATTCCGAAAGGGACCTGTTAATCGCTACTCTTTGTTTCCTGTCAGCCAGCCAATTTTCAATCCATGTCAGTACTCTGCCCCCAATACCATGTGCCCTAATTTTGCCCACTAATCTCCTATGTGGGACTTTATCAAAGGCTTTCTGAGTGGATAACTGAGATGATATCAAAGTCAATAACCATCTTCCTTGTCTTGTTGACATTGACCCTAATGTCATGCTACAGGTGTTGGGATGATCTTCAGAAGAACCTGAAGTGCCTGGAAATGTGGCTGGGAGGCATGGTGGTACGGCTAGCAGAGCTGCCACCTCTCAGCTTCAGTGATGCTGATCTCCAATGCAGTCTGGAATTTGCATTTTTCCCTGTGACAATGTAGGGTTTCTCCAGCGGCTCTAGTTTCCTCTCTGACATAAGGATTGGCAGATTAATTGGCTGTTGTGAATTGCCACTTGTAGGTGTGCAGTAAAATCTGGGGGTAGTTGATGCAAATGTGGGAAGAGTAAAATGGATTAAAATGGATTGATATAAAAATGGGTGCTCAATGGTCTATGCAGTCTCAGTGGGCTTTGGGGCCTATTTCTATACTGTACATCTCTGATCTTAACTTGACTCTGTCTCACACAGTAGTAAGGTTATCAAAGGCAGTTGCCTTATAATGTTCATGTTAGTTCATTTCGTAGCATGTCATATGACGTAGAGAATCATGGTCTTTCCGTGACCTTGATTGTTCTTGGCAAATTTTTCTGCAGAAGTGGTTTGCCGTTGCCTCCTTCTGGGCAGTGTCTTTACAAGATGGGTGGCCCAAGCCGATATCAATACTCTTCAGATGCTCATGGACAAGGAAATAAGGGGAAATAATTCAAAATTCTTATTACTAATTTTGACTTAGAATTAAATATGCATTGGAGAATTATACTTAGGCAATTTAATCCCATTCAAAAGCAATCCATGAAATCTTCTCCTTTGGAAGTAACTTCCCCCTTTGCAATTGAGAATATGATTGAAATTATTATTTCATCTTATTTATGAAATCTGAGGAAGGCAATGCTTTCTGTCATACTTTGAAAGCACTAATCAAATATTTACACAAAGGTCCAAGCTATACATAAGAACAAGAGATTCTGCAGATGCTGGAAATCCTGAGCAACACAAAATGCTGGAAGAACTCAGGCAACATCTATGGAAGGAATATTTTGGGCTGAGACGGTTCATCAGGCTAAGCTTCATTTATTTAAGTAATACTTAAGCAAATATTGCAAACTGTTGCACAGTTGTCTATTTTTCATTTTAAAATCCCCAATGTAAACATTAACAATCTGGTAAGGAAATGAAATAGAAATTCATTTTATTTCAGCTCCGTTCCTTGGCTTTCTGTCTCAGTTCTGACAAAAGGACTTTCACCTGAGTGGTTGGATGTTTCTCTTTCCATTGATGCTGCCCGACCAGCTGAGTGATTTCTGCTTTATTTCTTATTCAAACTCTTCAGAATGCATTTTTTCCAAATGATTTAATTATTCCCTCGGAGTTAATGTAACTTTATCCTGGTAATTTGTTTTGGGAGACACGAGATTGCAGATGCAGAAATCTGGAGCAAAGAGTAACAAACAGCTGGAGGAGCTCAGTGCGTCAGATAGCATCTCTGGAGGGAAATAGTCAACCCTTCATCAGAGGGGCATAAGGAGGTGAAGGTAAGGGATGGGGCAAGAGTAGGCATGCAGTTGGTGGATCCAGGTGAGGTGGGGAGGTTGGGTGAAGAGCAGGCATGCGATTGGTGGATTGAGGCGAGGAGGAGCGATTGATAGGTAGCTGGAGTTAAATTGGGGAAGGGAGGCTGGGAGATGATGGAATCTGATAGGATAGGGAAGGGAAATATGAACCAAAGTAGGGAGATAGGTGGACTGATAGGAACAATGGAAAGATGGGACCCAGTGGGAGAAGTTTGTGGGTGATGTGCAGATGGAGTTGGCGGGGGAAGGGACAGCAACTGAGACCCTTTGGCAGGACCAACCCGAAACGTCAACTGTATTTTTTTTCCATAGCTACTGCCTGCCCTGTTGAGTTCCTCCATATTTTGTATCTATTGCTTGAATTTCCAGCATCTGCAGATTTTTTTGTGTGTCTGAGAGATGGTGGGATGGGTTAATAAGCCAAGGGTGTGTGCGAGAGGACCTGGGTAGACCAGAAGGAGGGAGAAAGGGACAGAGAGGGAGCAGATCAGCTGAACTTGAAGAACCCAGTGCTCGTGCCATCAGATCAGAGACTACTCATATGACGACTGATCATCTAGTTTGCCTTTGTCTTCAGTCTGGCAGTGGAGAGGCCGAGGGAAGACACGTACGTGTGGGAATGGAGAGGGGAATTAAAATAGCTAGTAATAGGAGGTCCAGATGTCTGTGGAGGACAGAACACTGAAGCTGGATAAAGTGGTTGCCTCATCTGCACTTAGTCTCACCAATGTAGAGAGATCTTGGGAGATACGTTTGCCATCCATATTAGTTTCCCACAATATATAATTTTTCTTAAATCAGGATGAAACTCCATCTGCCATTGTGTTGTTTGATTTATGCAAATAACTTATTACATTTTTGACCTCCTACTTTGCTTATTAAGATCAAAATACTAACGCCAATAACTTGTAAAAGAAACTAAAACCAGTGTGGTTCTGTTTAAAGGCCCAAGTAGTTAATTTATCACTGCACATATGTTTTCATTTACTACAACTGTGAAAACATTGCCCACGTTTCCCATTAGTCAAGAAATATCAAAGTAATCCTCTCAAATGCCACAAAATACCAAATTATTGAACTGTTTCCATTTTTAATATGCAAGAATGTTGTATCGGGAATTAGATTCCCTCTTAATTTGCAGCATTAACTGAAATTCTATATGACCAATATGATGGTCAGGAAGGACCTTATTTCTTCAGAGATTAATTTAATACCGGAACTCATTAATTAAAACAGAATACCTTTTAAAACATAGGGAAAGTAAGGGAAACAAAAGGGCTAGTGTGTAAAATAGACAAAAAGAATAATAAGTCAGACATGAAAATCAAAAAATAAAGTTACTGATGCTGCAGATCTAAAAGAAATTCAGAAATTACTGGAAATGCTCAGCAAGTTAGAACCTAACAGCCTTCAACCTCAAACGTGTATTGTTTCTTTTCCCACAGATACAGTCTCATCTGCTGAGTATTTTCTGGTCTTTATTTTACAATTAGGGCATATGCTTTCTTTAGGAATCTTTGCAAACAACTGTAAAATTTAAAATAATATCCAAAATGAAATAAAACTTAATTTTGCCAAAGACAAACAGAAGCTGGAGCCTCACAGTGGTCTCACATTCACAAAGCTTTGCAAAGAGATTTCATCTCTTTAAAATATGGGAGATTCCACAATTTTACTTCACATTAAATGGCACAGAATCTCTCCCTTAGTCACATCAAACTTACTCTAATTTAGAAAGTGAATTCTCAATGATCAAACAGGCAGAACAATTTAAAGCACATGGACCTTCAGGAAGACTTTTAAACTTAAAAACAAAGGGATGCTGTTAGTTTTAAGTCAGACACAAGAAAGACCACAGATGCTGGAAATCTGAACCAATTCACCAATGCTGGAGAAACAGCAGGGTGAGACGCATCTATGGAAGGAAATGGATAGAAGATATTTCAGGTCAAGACCCTTCATCATGATTGGAAGGAGAGGAGAGAGTCAATATAAAAGGATTGGGGGAAGGTGTCGAGCAAGAGCTAGTGGGCGATAGATGACACTGAACGTCCACGAAACTCTTTTTTCAAATGAGTGCCACTGACCTGTGAGAAACCTCCTCTCAGTGTGCTGCTCCCACTGCTGACTGGGCAGCCAGAATGAAGCCCTCTCAACCATTGAGTACATCTACACGACTTGCACCACTAGGTCAAGAGTAGTTACTACCCCTCAACCATCAGGCTTTTGAACAAAGGGGGATAACTTCACTCAATTTCACTTGCTTCATCATTGTAATGTTCCCACAGCCAATGGACTCACTTTCAAGAACTCTTCATCTCATGTTCTCATTATTTATTTCTATTTATTTATATTTGCACCTACACAGTTTGTTGTTTTCTGCACTTTGGTTGACAGCCCTAGTTGGGTAGTTTTTCACTGACACTGTTGTAGTTACTATTCTATAGATCTATTGAGTGTGCCCAGAAGAAAATGAATCTCAGAGTTGTATATGGTGGCATAAATATACTTTGATAATAAAACTTACTTAGAACTTTTGAAGGACTCCATTGCCTTTTGACCCAGCAAAAATATTACAGTGGCTTGGGCATTGGTCAGCTGGAGGAAAGGATGCCTTCCTTATTCAGTTCATGTCCCAAAGGGTTTGTTCCAAGAGTTCCAGAAGGCTTTGTTCCAAGCTTCTCCAGTCCACCTTCAAGAATTTTTCTGGAGTTTCTGGGTCAATAAGGTTTGTAAGGTCTCCCATATTATGTTATGTTTCTGAATTGTATGCAATGCAAAGCTTCCAAGCTGTACACGCCCTATCCTGGATTTTCCAGCCATGTCTCCATAAAGATATAAGAGCAGAATTAGTCCCATTTTCATTTACAGACCCAATCACCTGCTCTCTCCCTGTATCCCTTAATGCCCTGACTAATCAAGAATTTATCAACCTCTGCCTTTAATATATCCAGTGACTTGGCTTCCACAGCTGCCTGTGGCAACAAATTTCACAGGTTCATCACTCTCTGGTTAAAGAAATTCCTCCTCATCTCTGCTCTAAAAAGACATCCTTCTATTCTAAGATGTATCCTTTGGTCTTAGTCTCCCTATCATAGGAAACATCCTCTCAACATCCACTCTATCAAGGCCTTTCAGCATTCCACAGGTTTCAAAGAGGTCACCCCTCATTCTTTGAATTCCAGTGAGTAGAGGCCCAGAGCCAACAAACACTCCTCGTATAATAAGCCTCTCAATCCTGGAAGTATTTTTGTGAACCTCCATTGAACTCTCTCCAATGTCAGCACATCTTTTCTAAGATCAGGGTCCCAAATGAGGCCTCACCAGTGCTTTATAAAGCCTCAACATCACATCTTTGCTTTTCTATTCCAGTCCTCTTCAAATTAGTGCTAACATCACATTGGCCTTTCTCACCGTCTACTCAACCTGCAAATTAACCTTCAGGGAATACTGCACAAGGACTCCCAAGACCCTTTGCACCTCAGATTTTTGCTTTTGTTCTCCATTTAGAAAATAATCTACACTTTTATATCTTTGACCAAAGTGCATGACTGTACTCCTGTCTAAGTCCTTCAGTTGCCTCTCTGCTTCCTCAAAACAACCTGCCCCTCCACCTATCTTCGTATTGTCCATAAACTTGGCCATAAAGACATCAATATTCTCATCAAAATCATTGACATAACACACCATTATTCACCGGCAGCCAACCAGTAAAGACTCCCTTCATTCCCACTCTTTGCTTCCTGCCAATCAGGTAATGCTCTTTCTTTTTTTGTCTTTTATCAATCTTTATTGATTTTTTTAAAAGTGTGTATACAAACAGGAGGAGACTATCTCTGGTATATATGTCAATAGCAGTACATACAGAAGGTAAAATAAACATTATCAGAATCACACATAAATAAATTTGATATAGAATGTATAATTCTCCTCTTATCAATTTATGAAGAAAGGAAGGACTATTAGAAAACTTTATATAAAAGAAAAGAGAAAAAATAACCCACTATTCTAAACAGGAAAAAAAGGACTGGGCAGTCCATCCTGAGAGAAAAAACAAGAGAAGGGAGACTCTCTGATCGAATCCTAGGTTCTGAAAAAATAGCTGGAAGAGAATCAGTACAAAAATCAGATCATATGAAAATATTGAGTAAAAGGTCACCAGATTTCTTCAAATTTAAGGAATGTATCCAATGTCCAACTTCTTATTTTCTCTAGACTTAAACAGGGCACGATAGAGGAAAGCCAACAAAAGGCGGTAGGAGGGTTAGGGTCCTTCCATTTAAGTAAAATGGCTTTCCAAGCCAATAAGTTTTAAAAGGTTATCATCCGCTGAGCGGAAGCAGGAGTGTATCCTGCTTCCGATGGAATAGCCCCAAAAATAGCTGTAAATAAGTTTGGTTGAAAATCCAGATCCAGCACTTTAGATAAGGTTTTAAAAACATCTTTCCAAAAATTCTCCAACTTTATGCAAGACCAAAACGTGTGAGGTAAAGTGGCCACCTGAGTATTACATCTATCACAAATAGGATTAATACTGGGAAAAATTATGGGCTAATTTATCCTTTGACATATGTGCCTGATGCACTACCCTGAACTGTATCAAGGAATGATGGGCACAAGTAAATGAAGTATTTACTAGTTGAAAAATTTTACTCCATTGATTATCTGAAAGTAACTCTTGAAATTCCAATTCCCAGGCAGCTTTAATTTTATCATTAGATATCATTCATAAATTCAATGACCATTTATAAATTGTAGCTATTAATCCTTTTTGGAGCAGTTTAACCTGGAAGAGGGTATCTATTGTATTAGATGGATAAGCAGGGGGATAACTTGTAAGCAAAGTACATAAAAACTCCTAATTTGTAAATATCTAAAAAAGTGTACATTGGATAAATCAAATTTATCCGCTAGCTGAGTAAAAGACATTAAACAATCCCCTATAAACAAATCTGAAAAAGTTACTATACCTTTGGTTTTCCAGATTTTAAAAGCCTGATCTAAAATTGATGGTTTAAAAAATAGTTAAGACATATTTTACTGGTAAGGACAAAATTATTTAATTCAAAAAATCTGCAAAACTGAAACTAAATTCTTAATGTATGTTTAATAACAGGAATAAAGTCTTATCTACCAAACTTAGAGAGCAGAAAAGGAGGAGGAGCTCCCAGTAAAGAGGCCAAGGAATACCCCTTCACCAAGTTTTTCTACAATTCCACCCATAGTCACATATGTCTGAATAATGAATCCAATAGGTAATATATCAAATTTTAATTGCCCACTAGTACAGTCTAAGATTTGGCAAAGCCATACCACCGTCCTTTTTTAATTTCTGCAATAAAGGTTTACTCAATCTAGGATTTCTATTGTTCCAAATATAGGATAAAATTTTAGAGTCTATGTCAAAAAATCGTTTAGGAACAAACGAAGGAACTGCTTGAAATATATATCTATATATATATATAAGAATTTTGGTAGAACTATCATTTTAATAGTATTAATTGAACCAATTAATGATAGCATCATAGGAGACCATTTAGAAAGTATTTGTTGGGTATAATCAATCAATGGGAGAAAATTATATTTATACAGATCTTTAAAATTCTTAGTAACTTTAATACCAAGATAAGTAAATTGATTTTTAGCAACACTAAAAGGTAATTGCTCTTACTGATCCAAGTGATTATTAATGGGAGAAACTCACTTTTGTATAAATTTAACTTACATCCAGAAAAACTACTAAATTCGGAGAATATGGATAACATAGAAGGAATAGATTTCTTAGGATCTGAAATGTAGACTAACAAGTCGTCTGCATACAATGAAACCCTTTTATCCCTTCCCTTAATACCATTAGAATTCCAAAGAGCAGCTAATGCTCTGTCTATGCTGGTATCTTTCCTGTAATGGCATGGACTCTTAACTTGTTAAGCAGCCTTATGTGTGGCACCTTGTCAAAGGCTTCGGAAAATCCAAATACAGTGCATCAACCAATTCTCCTTTGTCTATCCTGCTTGTTATTTCTTCAAGGAATTCCAACAGATTTCTCAGGCAAGATTTTCTCTGAAGGAAGCCATGCTGAATATGGCCTATTTTATCATGTGCCTCCAGGTACCCCAAAACCACATCCTTAGTCATTGATTCAAACACCTTCCCAACCACTGAGGTCAGGCTAACTAGCCTATAATTAATTTCTTCTGCCTCTCTGCCTTTTTGAAGAGTGGAGTGACATTTGCAATTTTCCAGTCATCCAGAAACATGCCAGAATCAATTGATTCTTGAGAGATCATTACTAATGTCTCCACAATCATTTCAGAACCCTGGGGTGTACGCCATCTGGTCCAGGCAACTTTTCTACCTTCAGGCCTTTCAATTTCCTGAGAGTCTTCTCCCTAGTAATGTTAACTTTCACTTACTTCTGTCCCGACACTCTCAAACTTCCACTGCTAGTGTATTCCATGATGAAGACTGATGCAAAATTACATATTCAGTCCATCCACCATTTTCCTTTCCCCCAATACTGCCTCTCCTGCATCATTTTCCGGCAGACTGATATCTACTCTTGCCTTCCATTTACCCTTCATATATTTTGGTATCTTCTTTAATATTACTGGCTAGCTTACCTTCATATTTCATCTGTTCCCTCTTTGACTTTTTTTAGTTGCCTCCTGTTGGTTTTTAGAAACAAAGAACACCTACAGCCCTGGGAAAAAGCCCTTGACTATCCACACGATCAATGCCTCTCATTATTTTGTACACCTCTATCAGGTCACCTCTCATCCTCTTGTCACTCCAAGGAGAAAAGGCCAAGTTCACTCAACCTATTTTCATAGGTATGCTCCCCAATCCAGGCAAAATCCTTGTAGATCTCCACTGCACCCTATCTATGGTTTCCTCATCCTTCCTGTAGTGAGGCGACCACAACTGAGCACTCTTGGCTCTTAAGCTCAGTCCCGCGATTGATGAAGGCCAATGCACCGTATGCCTTCTTAACCACAGAGTCAACCTGCATAGCAGCTTTGAGTATCCTATGGACTCAGACCCCAAGATTCCTCTGATCCTCCACACTGCCAAGAGTCTTGCCATTAATGCTATATTCTGCCATCATATTGGACCTACCAAAATGAACCACCTC